>NW_017305800.1:145959-152322 GCF_001594115.1 Trachymyrmex septentrionalis | reverse complement strand
TGTGTGTGTGTGTGTGTGTGTACCTATATTGATTTTTAACATATGTTTTACTTTGCATGTCAAATGCACATTCGGACGCTGCTATTACACAATAAAGAGGAAGGAAATTATTATCGAAATAAAGGGAGCGTCGCGTATAATTATATTTCGGAAGTTCAAAAGCGCCGAAGCGAGACGGTTGCGAGTCAAATTAAAGCCGCAGCGGCACCCACGCTAATGCCCGTAATTGCCTCAAACGCGAAGCATATTTCCGGATCAAGGATGTATGGAGGCGGACAGGTCGCTTATGCGTTTATACCTTGCATGAGAAACTGCTCGCGAGGGATGCGATCCTGATAGAACCGCCCTCCTGTCGCCAGGACACCTGTTTGCATTGCGCGGGTCTCATGGGATGGGATGATCTAGGTACTCCTTTCTTATTAGGGAATCATTAGTTATACGAATTGCGTAAATTATATTAACTATTGAATTGCGGTTTTCTTAAGAATGAAAATATAATAAGAATATCCTGCAATTATTAAAAAATATTTTATTACAAACACATAAAAGATTATATTATTTTTAATCAATATATTATAATAATATCCTCTATAAATTAATTATAGAAAAAAGTCTTAATTTACCATTTACTAATATTTATTTGTTATTACTGCAAATATCTCAATTTAAAATGAAAACACGCATGTGTTTGGAAAAAAAAATCAAAGAGTTAATATATTCAAACTTGATAAAAACATTTTTGTTCTTTTTAAAATAAAACGTGTGGATGATAAAATAAACGTGACGAATTACAATGTTAAAGTTAATAGCGGTATTTAAGATTGAATGAATAATATTTTCCTGAAAAATCAAACGTAACATATACAGCTACATGCAAAAATAAAATATGTAAAATCACTAATAAATAAGAAATACAACTATGGTATATTCTTACTTAATTTTTCTTACAAGTGCTTCACTTTTTATGACAAAATATTTGTGAAATTTCTTTTTGCATCAAATTAATAGTGTAAAGATATACCTCTCATTACAAATGTATGGAAAATTGCGAGTATTATGATTTCATGGTAATATCATGCATTAAACAAAATTACATAATGTACTGAAATTTACACTAGAAGAGGGAAATTATAGAATATAGCTATCTATTGATCAATAGAAAAAAGAAGGGGATAAGACTCTTGTCGATTTCTTAACAATCATTCTTGAACCAAACTTAGCGAAGTGATGATCTGTATAGAAACGCAGTATTTAAGTCTCAATAGAATTTTATTACTCGCTATTGGCTTGTGGCCATATCGACAAACAAAAATCACTCAATTTCAATTTGTTTTCTTTTCTGCTATTTTGACGACGAGTATTATATTTCAGGTGAGGAGAATAGCATGTAATAACATTATTGCATAAAAGAATTAATGCGTAACAATTTTTTATTAAGAAATAATTGAAATAATTTGTATCAATCTAGTTATAATTACCTAGTTATAATTATTTATCATTATATGCAATTTATAATTACATTACAATTTAGAACTACATAATTACAGTTGACAACATTTATAACAACAAATTTGACTTTGGATGTCATCGTCACGGTTTTGACCACCGTATCTGTTATGACTATTTTCATGATAAAATATTATGCATTTCGCATTAACATTGAACCTGTAAGTTGATAAATATCACCAAATATTATCTGTTAAATTTTTTATATCAAACAATATTTCCTAATACCTACTGTTACATACAAAGATATATATTACATAAAGTTACTAAAATAACAGGTAAAGAAGTCGTTTATAAAACTTCAGCATATATGTAACGAATTAAAAGATAAAAACGAAATCGCTATCATAGAAAAATATGGTTACATTACAAAATGTTATACGGCTGCACTTACGAGTAAGATAATATTTTTATAGTTTTATACGATTATATTTTCTTATTTAACATGTAAGCTGTGCAGATTTTAATAAGAAATCGACTTTGACAAATCACAATAAATTTTTTGAACATATATTTGTATAACTTTGAATTTATATATACAACGTATGGCATATCATTTGAGTCTAATGGTAAATATTCACAAAAGCATTTTCAAAAATCAATGATCTTGACATATATTATCAAAGTTATGATTCTGAGTAAGTTCCAATAAGTTTTAGTCGTCGCTCGTTAAAAAGTTATAAACAAAAAAAGTTCTTTGTTTTTGTCATTACACTGAAAACGTTGACTTTTGTGCTAATAAAACAGCATTTATAGAGTTTATTGCATTGTTAAGAAAAGTATAGCTGAAAGTTATCGTTTGCTTGTAGAGGTGAGGAGTATGCTCCATCCAAAAAAGTGGTTTGAACGTTTTATAAGTGACGATTTCGATAAAAGATAAAAAACGTAAAAATGCATCGAAAAATTGAAAGATGAATAACTGGAAGCATTACTTGATGAAAATCCATATCAAACGCTAAAAGAATTGTTAATGTTGATTAATCAAACATTTAAATTTGTTAGCAAACATTTAAAAGTAAAATTTCACAAAAAAAAAACGGCGGAAACTCATTCAAACACCAAACATATAAATATATATAAAACAGAAATTTTTGGAGAGAAGCTTTAAAATATATTTTACGACTTTCCACGCGAAGCGACTTACACTCCACCTGAAAAGGAACGTGAAAAATCGTGCGTCTGATGGCAGAGGGGGAGTGAAAGTCGCTTTGCATAGAAGTCGTTCGCCCCTGAAGTAGGGGAAAAGATGGGGTGAAAATCGCTTCGCGTGGAAAGTTGCGCGCTTCTAGGCAGGAGGGAAGATGGGGTGGAAGTCGCTTCGCGTAAAAAGTCGTAAAATATATTTTAAAATCAAAATTTTCTGTTTTATATAATAAAAAAGATACATTATTTTTCGAACTTTGTATATGACTTTTTAACAAATAATAAGCGACGGCTATATAAAACTTATTGGGTCATGACAACATACATTGATTTTAAAAAGGTGATGACATTTTGTAAATATTTACTGAAAATTGAAAAGCATTATACATATACATATATACATATATATGAAATAATTTTAAATGTATTATGTAACACAAACATTTTTAAATACGAATATTAATTATTTTCCAATATTTTTTAGTAATTGGCATTTGTTCAATATTTGTTATTATTACCGTTCAATTTTGGAATATATTTGATATTGGTCTATCGACAAACATATCTCAATCAAATCGCCTGTACTTCGTAACAGAATATTTTATTGATCAAGAAAAATATTTATATTTAATTCTATTACATATAAGCATAGCACTAGTTATAGGAGCAACTGCAATGGTAGCAACAGGAACCATGCTTATTGCGTATTTTAAATTTATCTGTGGAATGTTTAAAATCTCTAGGTATAAAACAAAATAAACACAAAACTTGAAGTTGTAAATAAAATTACATTGCTGTGTTGAATAAATGAGATGAAGTTTACTTTGCAATAAAAAATACTTTATTAAAAAATCATATTATTTATAGTTATCGTATTGAACGCGCAGTGAATATCAACGTTATGCAAAATATTAATATAAAAAACAAAATTTTAAGATTTAAGGATTTAAGATTTGAGGATTTAATTTGCGCTATAGATATCCATCGGCAAGCCATAAAGTTAGTATCTATATGATCCTACATATAATTATTACATAAAATATATGCAATAACAATTACTTATTTTTGAAGATTATCCAAAAGTTTGCTATCCTATTTTGATGTAATGTTCTTCTGTTTAGCGCAGATGCTTGTAGTTTCATTGTGTTTCAACTTTGTACGAGTAAGTTTTGGATTTTATATTATCCCTATTTTTAATCAAGCATTAGATAATCTGTAACATATAATAGAAACTTTATTTCACATATACTACATGAGAAAACGTTTTGAGTTGATATTTCTTATTAATCGACCAAATTTGCGTAGCAATTTCATATATAAATCAAACCTGATTTTCTGCTTAAAAGAAACAAAACCGTATCGTAAAATAACAGTTACAATTAAAGTGCAACAAATTAACTACAGTTGTGAGATTTGTATTACAGATTTTTCAGATTATATTGACGGAGAAAGCTAATAAAGAAGCTTTATTGCCTGTGATATTTGCAATTATTTTAATATTATATATGTTCCTATCAAATTTTATTGGACAAAATATAACGGATCACAATAATTACGTATTCGCTACTGTGTAAGGGATTTTCTTACGAAAAACGATATTAAGAAGGTTCACTTTATAAATTTTTATACCGAAACAAATATTTAATATCAATAGTATTGTACAATTAACGTAAAATAATGAAAATTACTTGTAAATTTTCTTATTTTTTTTCTCAAATTACCGATTCTTGTCTTAATAATTTATGTAGATACAGAATTGAATGGTATATAACTCCTTTATACATCCAGAAAATGATACTCTTCCTATTGATAAAAGGTGCCAAAAATTTCTATCTGAGTATCGGTGGATTATTTGACCCATCATTAGAGTGTTTTGCCACGGTAAGATTATAGTGTTTTTTCTTGATTATACTATAGTATATTAAGAGTTAATAATATGGTTGCAGTTGGTAAAAGCTTCAGTATCTTATTTTACTGTCATATTATCTACACAGTGACAAGACAAATACGAATCAAATACAAGCATGAGAAAACATATACTATATTCAAAGAAGATAACAGCATTTCTCACGTTTAAAAAAAAAATTATATTTTTTACTACACATATATACGTATATATTTAGCTTAAAATTTTATTATACTAAAAAAATATGGAATCAAAAATATTCAACAACATAAGATTAAATCTCGGTTTAATTTACTCTTACTCTTTTTCTAATTTCAAGTATAAAAGAGAGACAGAAAAAGAGGGGGGGGGGTAAATAGTATAAATTAAACCGAGATTATATAGTAATTAATCCTACTTTGGTGGAACTTGAGTTCAAATGTCTGTAAACGTATAAATAAAATTGTACGCGCGCGCGCGCGCGCGCGCGTATTGTACAAATATATAGAACAGATTTAATTATTTTATTGTAGAATGTATTATAATAATATTTAATATATCATGTTAGAAATATTATAACAATATTTCACAAAATATAAAGCAATATATCATAAAATGTTATTGATATCTAATTACCATGTTTTAAATTGACATAAGATATATTAATTACGATTGATATCAAAGGAAAAATATGGAGGATATTCATTTCACAGAACAAACGTACCATGTAAGAGTTCATACAAAAAATGAAGTTACTGCACCAAAAAACAGATAATACGTGCTTGCGTGACTTCTGTCCTTTGATAAATGTCTTTTTTTTTTATTAAAAGAAGATATTCATGCAAAATTTTCTTGATGTTAGAGTAATGCCTTAATAGTTCTTATTGCAAAAAACACTACTAAAATATGAATGAACTTGTGATCTCACAGTGGATATATCGTACAGCCTTATATTATACAAATTATGGCATTTATATTAAAAATTTACACTATAAGAGAAAATATCAAGATAATCGATGGAAAAGAAGAAGGGATAATCGTACTCGTTGACTGCTTCGTAACCAGTCGCATCTCGGACATCGCAAAGAATGATTCATCTAGAAATTCAGTATTTTACCATCAATAGAATTCTATTGCTCGTTATCGGCTTGTGGCCCTATCAACAATCTAAATTCACACGATTTCAATTTATTGTTTTGTCTATTATTCTGATATCGGGTATTATATTTCAGGTAAGAACAGAGTATAGCAATATTGTGTGATAAAGTATTATTTTGTATATCTTCATTAACAAGTAATTTATCTTACTATTATGTAATATAAGAATTATATATAAATTTATGATTGTTTATAAGTGTAATAAAAAAATAAAATTATTACTGGTAGTTGACAACGCTAATGACATCAAAATGTACTTTAAATCTCATCAGCAAGATCCTATCTTCTACGTCTTACTTTATTTTTTGCACGATAACTTACGACTCATTCTGTATTAACATCAAAGCTGTAAGTTGACAACTCACAAAATATGCGTTTAACAGTATAATAATCATCAGTGTCAAATAAATCTTTATTATATATTAAAACATTTTTATATATTATTATATGCAAAGATAATATATGAAATTATTGAAATAATAGGTAAAGGATTTATTAATGCAACTTGAGCATATATGTAACCAAGTAAAAGATAAAAACGAAGTTGCTATCATAGAGGAACATAATTACACTGCAAGACGTCACACAATTACACTCACAGGTAAAGAAATATTCTAGGATCTACGCTTACAATTATTGTGTAACTTGTGATTAATATTTCTACATATTTT
>NW_017305800.1:139554-145673 GCF_001594115.1 Trachymyrmex septentrionalis | reverse complement strand
GCGCTAAATGTATAAATTTTGATAAGCTTATAATGCAGAATTTTTAATAAAAACGTTTTCTAATATTTTTTTAGTATTTGTCGTTATTGCCGGATTTATTTCTACTATCGGCCAGTATTTATCGAATCTTATTGTTTTACCAAAAAATATATCTCGTCTACCAATTACGATGGAATATTTTATCGATCAAGAAAAATACTTTTATTTAATTTTGTTGCACATCTACGCAATTATATGCATCGGAGCAGTTGCGATATTAGCAATAGGAACTATGTTTCTTACGTATCTTCAGTATATCTATGGAATGTTTAGAATTGCTAGGTACGAATGAAGATATAGGAACACTCTAAATTTTTGGGAGTGAAATTTCATTCCAAGAAAAGTGATAGTGACACCAGTCCGGCAAAAGTGATTTTACTTCCTTCAAGGAGTGAATTTCCTAAAAGGTCAACTTTAATGATTATCTCGCTTCGCGAAGCAGAGCGACCCTTTACTTTACCATATTTGTTCGTTTTGTGCAAAAATACATCAAATGAACCTAATTTTGTCAAGACTAGATGTAGGAGGGCTTATTTCATATTTAACTTCAATCTCTTCTTTCGGAGAATGAAATTATTCATTCTTCGCAGAGATTGAAATTTGACTCTTGCTTGGAATAATTTTTCAAAGAGTGATTCTTCACTTTTTAAGAGTGAAAATTTCATTTCTGCTGGACTAGTGTAACTATTACTCTTCGGGAGTAAAATTTCACTTCCAAAAATTTAGAGTAAATAACAATTGAACTGTAATTAAATATATTTAAACAACATAATATATTAAAGTTTGGTAATTATGCAGTATAGAGGAGGCCATCGAGATAGCCTTGATCTTGATTATGTTGTCAATGTCATGATCTTGAAAGATCTTCAGAAGATTTTAGCCGGCGCTCGTTATTTGTTAAAAAGTTAACAATTAAAGTGTAATTCTCATTACTTTGCGTGAAAAATCAGATAACTCTAGAGGAAGGTATGGGACGAACCAATTAAGAAAGTACAACTTTCCACTATACTGCGTAATTAAAAGTTTATGAAAGTTTATGAAGTTTATATATTTTTTGCTGAAAAATCGTGTCATTCAATATATTGTTGTATAATTAGGACACAAACATTTACAGCTATCGTATCGAACATGCAATAAACTTCAATATTCGACAAAATATTACGCAGAAAACTAAAATTCTGATGAGCGAAGGCATAATTTGTGCTGTCGATATTCACCGACGAGCTATGAAGTTGATATAAAATAGGTAGAATAGAGCGGGGCTGGTTGCGCATAGCGGCAAGTTGGGCAAATACAAATATAATATCTACATTGAAAAGAATGTTTGGTTAAAAATGGACATATCAGAAAATTCTGAGAATTTGAAATTGATATAAGATCAGAATTTTCTGGTGTATCCATTTTCAATCACACATTTTTTCAGTATAAATAACAAAAATATACATAGATATGTCTATGATCGTGTAAGGTAACATATAGACAGAGATTACTATGCTTAATACAATAATCCGTGTCCGGCTATCAACAGCCAAACAGATGCGCTTGATATTTTTTATTTAAAAGCATATCCAGCAAACAAGATGGATTGAAATTAATTGAAATGGATTCAGATTTTCAGAAATATTAATTCACGAATGTAAAAATAAATGTTTTTCAATCCTGAATGCATTTTTACAGGAATTATATGGAGCATATCTCTATGCCTTTCAATCTAAAAATAATATTAACTTTTTCTGTTCATTGTGAATATTGTTCAATTCAAAATTTTGAATAGGGAATGCAGTTTTTCAATCCCATGCAGTTTTGCATCCAATCTGGATCCAAATTGGATCTAATCGAATCCAATTAAATCCAAAAAAAGTATTCGCTATTTACAATACGCATTCGGATAGAAAAACATTTCAATCCATTTTAATCCATTCTCGTTTGCTGGGTAGACATTTGTTTTATGGAATTTCTATAAATGAATAAAAATGCATTCAGGAATGAAAAGGATTCATTTTAACATTCATGAATCTGTATTTCTGAAAATCTGAATCCATTTTAATCTATTTCAATCCATTCTCTGAGTGTTCAAGTTGCCATTTTATTTACAGTTTTTCAGTCATAAACAATGTTCCATCAACACCGATGTGGGGCTTGTTGAGCCCAGTATCCCAGAACTTAGTTGGTTATATGAATTTTGTCTTCACCTTTTTTTTTATTCTAAGCTGCGTTCGGAAATTACGCCTAGATAATTCTAGAGCAGGTCCATGGCACTCGATAGTTTTTTCCGCCCCCAGCGGATTTCGGACAATAAGAGTGTCACATTAAACTATAGAAAACCTACTAAGTACCTGCTCTAGGATGTGTATTTTTGCTATAATATACGTAACTTAATCTATAGCTTAGAGATCTGAGAATAATTCCTGAATGCAGTTCTATCTTAATGATTAAATATATATTTTGCGTTCTATTATTATTATAAAGAGTAAAGATTATAGGTTTTTTAATTTTGTTAATTTTAAAGCGTTTAAAAAGAGAGAGTAACAAATTAATATATTTAAGATAAAAATAATAAAAATTTGATTAATATACACATAATCTTTTCATGTTTTTTTAATAATATATAACCTCATTAAATGTTATCTTGGCTCAACTTATCCTTCGAGGATGTTCAACAAGCCCCATAGATGGGACATATTGATCCTCTCTTTGCATCTTTGTAATTGACATATTTTTTTCATATTTACGAGATTATATTAAGAATTTAAAAGTACTTAATTTCTGAGTCAGATGAACATGCAACGTTTTAAAGTATTTACCGTTAGTCTATTGTAATTGTGTGCTAATAAAACTTAAGAGAAAAAGGTTCACAACTAGTCCCGCTCTACACTAATATATATGTTTATTATAATTATATAATAATTATATAATATATTTCTGTTTTTGAAGATTGTCCAAACATTTGATGTCTACAATCGAGGTAACAATATTTTGTTTAATAGCATTTGGTGTAGTTTGCTTAACCCTAAATTTGTTTCAAGTAAGTTTTCTGTTTCGTATTGTAATGTATAAAAATGCATGCAAATGCTGCTCCGAAATTATATATGTAGTAACAATATTGTTCAGTAAATAGGTAGGCCAATAAAATGCCAAAGTTATATAAATCCCCAATAACAAGTTTTATTATATAAATAATATAAAAAGTAACGAATGTAATATATAGTAAAAATAAAAATAATAAACAGAGGAAATGCACTGTATTAGAAAATTCAATAATATTGAAGATATATTACATTAACATAAATTTATTAATAAAGGAAAGCCCCCTATTATGAGATAGGCGCCTAATGTGAGATAGCGGCGTTTCTGCTAAACTAATAGACGTTATCTGTTGGTTCCATCATGAATTTATTGCTCTTGGATTGGAAACTATTTAACAGAAAATTCATTATTAGATCATACCTGTAGTTATTGTTAAAAAAGATTTTAGAATTTGGATGTCTTCAAGTTTTATTGAGATGAGTCTTTAAACGTTGTTTATTATTTAATAAATACATATTTGACAATAAATTCTTTATGTAGTGATGAGTAAGATCATACTAATAGAAAAATACGGGATATATTAAATTACTTAATTATAGAAGTTAGAGATTTGATGATCGTAAAACTATAAGGCGTGGAAATCATAATATGAGATATCCAGAGTATTTCTAATATGAAATAACCCATGTTCCCATATCATAATAAAAATCGTTGCTGAAATATAAATGTTATTATACAATAATAAAAAAGACAACCGAAATGAACTTCGAGTGCCTATTTCTGCGCTGCTTGATTTCAACTATCTGAAGACAAGTTCTGGGTATAATATATCGCATACTCATTTTTCGCGTACCCTGACCGTGTTTGTTTGTAATTAAGAAACATTAAATAAAGTTTTTAGTTACAATACTGATATACTTTGTGTTTTACTAACGATTTCTTGGGGCATCTCATATTAAGAGATCTCATACAATTTTTTGATTTGCTTACTTTTTACATTTCTTTAATTTAAAAAAAAAATGGAATTTAAATTAAATTTTATATAACATTATCTTAAAGCTTATCGAAATCCCTCCAAAATGACCTATTAGTTCTTTAAATTCTGCCAAAAAATTCTCTCTAGCATTTATCCAAAAAAACTCGGTATTTCATAATAGGAGCCTTTTCTCTACTTTTAGAATTTAATGAATAAAAATGCTGTTCTATATATTCTTTGTACGATCTTTGTATTTATATTGTAAGAAACATGTACTTTTTTAATTTACTTTTTTTGATTAATGTATACTGCAAAACATATTTTAAATTTTGCATAAATTCATCGTTATTTTTAGACTAATAGTAAAAAAAATATTCACACATATGCACAGTCGTGGACAGAACGGTTGCAACACTTTTTTCGATGGGTTTCGGAATTCAGTCTTGCTTCTAGCAGGTTAAATGTAAATGGTTAGATCCATAAGTAAAAACCAATTACTCGGTAAGAAAGCTGCATTCTGAAACTCATCGAAAAAAAGTGTTGCAACCGTTATGTCCACGACTGTACACATGTATGCAGAAGATTTATAATCTCCTTTAAATACTGTATCTTAGATATTTCAGATTGCTTCATCCGAAAATACTGTTAGCGAATTTTGTTTGCCATTGTTATATGTGGTTGCTATGATTTTATGTATGTTTATATCCAACTATGTCGGACAGAATATAATTGATCACAATAACTACGTATTCTCTACTGCGTAAGAAACATTTCAGGACGATTATAAGAATATTTGCACGGAAAGAACGGTTTTATTAAAATGCTAGAAAGTTTGCGGGTTATCGCCTCGTTTTTGTCCATTGCAACATTTCGTGAACTTTGCCGTTCACTTCATCAGATCGGGAAGCGCACCGACTGAGCTGCTCCTCCGGGAAACTCCCTTTATTACGCAATAGAGACGGGTGAGGGTATGTTACGAAAGAGAAAGAGAGGTCTTTCCTGGCTTGTCAAGAGCAGTCCCATATCTACTTACATTTTAACCTGAGTCTTTGTTCAAATTGTCTAGTTGTTTCTGTATTTCCCTCTGTACTTTCTCAAGAAATATGACATTGTTGTTGCTATAGTAGCCGTTTTTTGGCATAATATTTAATGTCCTGTTTTAATGTGTTTTGTCAATGCTGATTGTGTGATATGTTTTAGCCTGACATCCCGTTGATGTTCCTTCATGTGCACATTGATCATTCTTCTGATTTCATCGATGTACACTTTCCTGCAAGAGCAAGGTGTACCTCTGCGGAACTGAGTGCGGGTCCTTGGTCTTTAGGATTTTTCAAGATTTGCTCGATGTTCCTTGGGGGCTCGAATGGTTCGGATATTGTATTTGTTCAAAATCCTACTGATTCGATATGTTGTTCCATTTACGTATGGAAGAATAAAGAAACTTTTTTTGTTTAACTCTTTCTGAGGTATTTGTGTGTCCGAGTTCTTGTTCTTTGTTCCGCTCTTATGTTTGCTGATTGTCCTGTCCACATTTTTCTTATTGTATCCATTCCACTGTAAGATTTGTTTCAAGTGGTTGAATTCTGTTTGTAGATATTCTTTATCAAAAATACTGAATGCTCTCTGCACAAATGAGTGTATTGCCGATTGTTTTTGTGCTGGATGGTGATGTGACTCGGCATGTAAGAATCTGTCAGTATATGTTGGCTTCTTACATACTTGATGACTCTGTCTTCTTTATAATAAGAACATTCAAGAAGGGAACCATTCTTACCATTCTTTTCTATGTCCATGGTAAATTAAATATTAGGATGTTGGTTGTTGAGGAAGTTTAAGAATTTGTGAAGTTCATTACTGTCATGTTTCTAAATTACGAAAGTGTCGTCTACATATCGGAACCAAACTTCTGATTTATCAGTCGCCTTGTAAAGGACCTTTTCCTCGAAGTGTTTCATAAAGATGTTTGCAATAACAGAAAAGATGAGAGAGTCCAACGCTGCTCCAGACGTTTGTTCGTAGAAATGGTTATTGTAGGAAAAATATGTGGTCGTTAGGCAGTTCAATTAAAGGGATGATA
>NW_017305800.1:129177-139454 GCF_001594115.1 Trachymyrmex septentrionalis | reverse complement strand
GTTTGCAATAACAGAAAAGATGAGAGAGTCCAACGCTGCTCCAGACGTCTGTTCGTAGAAGTGGTTATTGTAGGAAAAATATGTGGTCGTTAGGCAGTGTTCAATTAAAGGGATGATGTTATTTGAGACTTCATGTGAGGTTTTGATTATATCTAAAGTTTCTTTTATTGAAACGTTTGTAAAGAGTGACTCTACATTGAAAGTCACCAATCAGCGTTCCATGTCTTGATGAAGTGAATAGCAAAGTTCACGAAACGTTGGTATTAGCAATGGACAAAAATACGGCGATAACCCGCAAATCTTCTATAGAATCTTTAAAGAAAATAGTCATGAAAACCTAAAAAAAAATTTTACTAAAATTTTGGTAGTCAAATGCAGTGAGTTTGCTGTAATGTTGTCGATAATTGTTGTCGATAATTAATTTTGAAAAACTCGGGACAAGATGATCGAGACAGCATTGTTTGTCAACTTGAGAACTCACATAAATTCGAATTCTATTACAATAGCAAATCGATAGGCAACGACAATTTGCTCCTAAAAAAGATGATAGCAACTTTATTATAACTAGTGTTTTTTTGTCAATTTATCATTTGTAATTAGTAGCGAAAGTGTTCTTTCCGTACACCTTTTAAGAATGGTTTCGTCAATATAATGGTTTCGTTAATATAAAAATTGATGTATATAATTGTAAAACACAAATTAACATAGCTGAAAATAACATGATATAAAAATTCTTTCGTCAATTAGCGATTTGTTATTTATGTACAATTTCGTAGGTACAACGTTCAGTGGTATAGAGCTCCGTTACGTATACAAAGAATGATACTGTTTTTATTACAAAGAGAAGCTAAAGAGTTTACTTTGAATGTCAGTGGAGTATTTAATGCATCTATGGAGTGTTTCGCTATGGTAATATAATATCAACAACAATCTATATACGATATTATAAATGAATATTATAAAAAAAGATGTATTTAATTGCAGTTAGTAAAGACTTCGGTATCTTATTTTACTGTCATATATTCCATGCGGTGACAAAATAAATATGAATTTAATAATAGAATAATAAAAACATAGCTAATGGGAAAACGAGAGCACTCTTATTTAAAAAAATAATTAAAATTATTTTTTGAACTTGTAATTTAGCTAGAGATTTTGTTAAGAAATGTAGAGAATTAAAATTGTTCGAATAAAGATGTTAGTACACCATATTGTCGCAATGTGTTCAAACTAAAATATTGTTTATATTATATTTTGAACAATCACATAGTTTCAATTGTTCTATATTGCTTTTAACTAATTTGATACATGCAATTTGCTATTGATGCGTTAAACATTTCTTTTAAATAATATAATAATTAAAATATTTAGATGTTCGAAACTTTCGTCAGTTGATAACACAAGGAATGTAAAATGACAGGCGTATAATAATTAATAAACAATATTTTTAACTATATAGTTAATACATCAAATAAATAAAATAATGTAAAAAATATTAATAAAGCTGATCGCTAATTTGAAATTTGAAAGTATGTATCTGTCGTGAATTTTTGATGTAATTATTTTTTAATTATAAGCTTTACTAGATAGAATCAACATTAAAAAGAGTTAAAATTACGAGATATTCTTGTCGAAGTCCATGTGTGACTTATGAATGTGCGTAGAATGAAGTTAAAAACTGAAAAGGAGGAAATGAGCCTATGTAACTTTTTGAAACTCTTCTATAACTTAATTTCATAAGAAAGACACATCCGCTGTATTATCTTCAGCGGAAAATCGATCGCCTATGAGTTATATTATAAAAAATAATGGTACGCAGATCATTCAGAAAGCTGAATCCAGTTCTGACCTCATAGCGGACTGCTATTTGGGCAATATAGTCAATTAGAAACTATGAGTTACAATTTATGTAAAAGAAAAATATCATAAAATATTTCATCAAATAAAATTAAAGTTGTCAATTAAGGTGCAACAAATTAACTATTGTACAATCGAAAGATTCGTATTTCAGATTTTATTGACGAAGGAAGCTACTAAAAAAGCATAATTGCTTGTGCCATTTGCAGCTGTTTTTATTCCATATCTGTTCATATTGAATTCTCTTGGATTAAATATGACTTGGATTACAATAATTATGTATTTGCTACTATGCAAGGAACTTTCTTACGAAAAACAATAAAAAAAAGGTTCAATTTACAAATTTTTATATCCAAAGAAATATTAAATATAATTAGTTTTGTATAATTAACGTACAATATTGTAAATTATATGAAAATCTTTATACTTTTCTCTCAAACTATCGATTCTTATCTTCATAATTTATGTAGGTAGAGTTGAATGATGATTCCTTTGTACATCCAGGAAACGATACTCTTCCTGTTGATAAAAGGCGCTAAAAATTTCGATCTGAATGTCGGCGGACTATTTATTCCATCATTAGAGTGCTTCGCCAAGGTAAAATCATGCAGTGTTTTTTTAAATATATTATATTAATATACAATATATTAAAAGTAAAAGCAATAATATTTGCAAACTTCGGTATCTTATTTTACTGTCATATTATCTATATATTGGCAATAAAAATACGAATCAAATAAGAGCTGAGAAAATATATATTCGATAAAGATAACAGCATTTCTTACATGTGAAAAAAAATTCTATTTTTAAATACGTATATATTTAATCTTATATTGATGGTACCGGGTTCAAACGTCTGTAACCGCGCGTATAAATAAAATTGTACATATTGTACAAATATAAACAGATTTAATTATTCTATTGTAGAATCTATTATAATAATATTTAATAAATAATGTTAGTAATATGATAACAATCTTTTGCAAAGTATAAAGCAATATATCAGAAAATGTTATTGATCTAATTATCATGTTTTAAATTGACATGAGATGTATTAATTACGATCGATGCCGAAAAGTATGGAGGATATTCATCTCAAAGAACAAACGTACCATTGTGAGAGTTTGTACAAAAAATGAAGTTATTGCACTGCAAAAAACGGAGGATACATGCTTGCGTGACTACTGTCCTTTGATAAATGTCTTTCTTTTTTTTTTGCATTAAAAGAAGATATTCATGTGAAATTTTCTTGATGTTAAAATAATGCCTTAATAGTTCTTGCAAAAAGCACTACTAAAATATGAATGAACTTGTGATCTCACAGTGGATATACAGCCTTGTATTACACAAATTATGGCATTTATACTAAAAATTTACACTATAAGAAAAAATATCAAGATAATCGATGGAAAAAAAGAAGGGATAATCGCACTCGTCGACTGCTTTGTTCAGTCGCATCTTGGACGTTGCAGAAAATGGTTCATCTAGGGATTCAGTACTTTAGCTTCAATAGAATTCTGTTGCTTGTTATTGGTTTGTGGCCATATGAACAATCTAAATTTACACGATTTCAATTTATTTTCTTATCTACTATTCTGACATCGGGTGTTATATTTCAGGTAAGAAAAGAGTATAACAATATTGTGTGATAAAGTACTTTTGCAAATCTTCATTGTCAAGTAATTTTTCTTATTATTACGTAATGTAAGTGGTATAAGAATTTATGATCGTTTATAAGCATGTGATTAAAAATACAATTACTACTGATAGTTGACAACGCTAATGACATCAAAATATACTTCAAATCTCGTCAGCAAGATCCTGTCTTCTACATTTTTTTCTATTATGTGCATGATAAAATATAACACATTCTGTTTTAAAATGGAAGCTGTAAGTTGACAAGTTACACAATATGCGTTTAAGCATAATTATCAGTGTCAAATCAATGATATGCCTTTATTATATATTAAAAAATTTTTATATATTATTATATACAAAGACAATATATGAAAATATTGGAACAGATAAAGGATTTATTAATGCAACTTGAGCATATATGTAATCAAGTAAAAGATAAAAACGAAGTTGCTATCATAGAAGAATGTAATTACAAAGCAAGACGTCACACAATTATGCTCACAAGTAAAATAATATTCTTAGATCTATGCTTACAATTGTTATGTAACTTCCCGTATAGCACAGAAATTTAGCAATATCGCTGCAATATTTCAACAATGCATATTACAATACAATGTTGTAGAGATATTACAAAGACTTCCTTTTGCAATATTACTTCAATAATATTGCAGCAGTATTTTGAAAATATTTCCGGAATACAAATTAACACAAAAGTTATCCTGTCCATGTTCAATAATCAGTAAGAACCAAAAACAGAATGACTCTTGTGTCGATTTGTGTCTCTGCTAGAAATCTCGCTTTGAGTGTTAAGACTTGTATTCGCGTATATATTGATTTATATATAATCTAATAAAGTAAGGACTTGGACATAACAAAAAAATAGAATTTAATGACCACGTTTACACGGCACACTTAATCGGGTTTATAACATCTGTAGTTATGAAACTGATCAATCATAACTATATTTCTCTGAAAAATGGAATAACTGGTTAATTTCTAATTACGAATACGTTATTAAACTCAATTAATGTTCATTTTTATCCATATAGATTAATTTTAATCTCGGTTCAACTCATCTTTGTCTTTTTCTAGTTCTAAAGATTAGAAAAAGACGAAGAGTAAGTTGAACTGAGATTAAAGTTAATCTATATTAGTAGAAACGGATATAAAAGGTGTAAATGTAGTCAATGTCTAGGCATAATTTATAGGAATTATGCCTATAATTTATAAACATAAAATAAGAAGTAAAAATATATGAATCGTATTCCGATATGCACTGCCAGTACTGAAATTCTATAGTTCACGTAACGTATACTGTAGATTATCAGTACTGGCAGTGTATATTATAACACGCCTATAAAATATAAAGACATAATTAATTATAAACTCATATTCTATTTGTATTCATTGCATGTTATATTTAACTTCTATTTCTAATTTTTTTTTATATTTAAATTTATACAGTATAAAATCTTATAATAAATATTACAGAAACATACGTAACATTACAGTAACATTGCTGCATTATTACAATGTTTCTGCAATATTGTTATAAATATTCTTCCTTGTGTGCAAAACCTAATATTGCGTATATATGATGTTAATATTGCTACAACATTACTTATCAATATTTTTTAAATGGACATTTTTACGTTGCTATAACGTTGTTGAAATATGCAGCAATATTTCGCAATATTTTTTGCAATGTTGCAATCATGCAATAAAATATTTTTACAATGTTGCTGCAATGTTTCAGTGATGTACAGATTGTGATTCACATTTCTACATTTTTATGTATGATATGTCCCACTGATTCTACTAAAATATTTGTCGTATATGTATTATATATGCGTTTACAATGATTAATAACATATTAGTATGCAATTTGTACAATAATACATTGTAAAAATTGCATAAATAATAGAGTAATTCGATATAGAAATTAAATATATTATTAAAATAATATACAACTTTATAATGTGTGTGTGTGTGTGTGTGTGTGTGTGTGTGTGTGTGTGTGTGTGTGCACATGCGCGCGCTAAATAGTATAACTTTTGATAAGCTTATATTGCAGGATTTTTAATAAAAACGTTTTCTAATATTTTTTTAGTACTTGCCGTTATTATCGGATTTGTTTGCATTATCGGCCATTTATTGAATCTTTTTGTTTTACCAAAAAATATATCTCGTCTACCAATTACAATGGAATATTTTATCGATCAAGAAAAATACTTTTATTTAATTTTGTTGCACATCTACGCAATTATATGCATCGGAGCAGTTGCGATATTAGCAACAGGAACAATGTTTCTTACATATTTTCAGCATGTCTGTGGAATGTTTAGAATTGCTAGGTACGAATGAAAATGTAGGAACACTCTAAATTTTTGAAAGTGAAATTTCACTCCAAGAAAAGTGAGAACTCCTTCAAGGAGTGAATTTCCTAAAAGGTCAGCTTTAATATTATCTCGCTTCGTAAGGCAGAGCGACGCTTTTCTTTACCATATTTATTCGTTTTGTACAAAAATACATCAAATAAATCTGGTTTCGTCAAGATTGGATGTATGGGGGCTAATTTCACATGTACTTTCAGTCTCTTCTTTCGGAGAGTGAAATTCTTCACTCTTTACAGAGATTGAAATTTGACTCTCGCTGGGAAATTTTTCATTGTCGAAGAGTGATTCTTCATTTTGTAAGAGTGAAAATTTCACTCCTGCCGGATTGACGCAACTATTACTCTTCGGGAATGAAATTTCACTCCCAAGAATTTAAAATGAATAACTATAACAATTTAAACTGTAATCAAAATTTATCTTTTAACAACATAATATATTAAAGTTTGTTAATTATGCAGTATAAAGGAGAGATAGAGCATTGACCTTGATTATATTGCCAATGTCATGATCTTGAGAGACCTTCAGAAGATTTTAGGCGCCGTTCATTATTCGTTAAAAAGTTATTAACAATTAAAATTGGTAATTATTTCATTACTTTGCGTGAAAAAGGAGGTTCCTATGGGGAGGTATGAACGAACCGCTTAAGAGAGTACAACTTTTCACTATACTGCGTAATTAACAAAGTTTATAAAATAATGTATTTTTTGCTGAAAAATCGAGTCATTCAATATATTGTTGTATAATTAGAACACATATATTTATAGCTATCGTATCGAGCATGCAATGAACATCAATATTCGACAAAATATTACGCAGAAAACTAAGATTCTGATGAGCGAAGGCATAATTTGTGCTGTCGATATTCACCGACAAGCTATGAAGTTGGTACACATCTACAAAATAAATAGAATAGAGCGGGGCTGGTTGCGCATAGCGGCAAGTTGGGCACATTCAAATATCTACAAAAAATGTTTGGTTAAAAATGGACAAATCAGAAAATTCTAATTAATATAATCAAAATTTTCTGGTGACCCATTTTCAGTCACACATTTTTTCAGTGTAAATAAAGTATATATAAATATGTCTATGCTTGCGTAAAATACCATATAGAGATTACTGTGCCTAATTGTACAATAATCCGATTATCAACAGCTAAACAGATGCGGTTTTTCGTTTTCGTATATGAAAAGTAAAATTAGGTAAATATTCTTTTTAGTCCACGTAGTAATTAAAGCCATTTATAACAATTAAATGTGTTTTTTAGATGTATGTAATTAATGTATTTTTTAACTTTACTATTGCTATTTTAAGTTGCTATTTTATCTACAGTTTTTCAGTCATAATAAATGTTTCATCAACACCGATATAGAATCTGCTGAGCCCAGTATTCCGTAATTCAGCTTAAATGAAATTTGTCTTTATTGATCCTTTTTACTCTGTTAATGATTAAACATATATTTTACGTTCAATTATTATTATAAAAAGTAAAGTATAAAAATATTATAATTTTTTTAATTTTATTAATTTTAAAGCCTTTAAAAAGAGAGAATATATATATTACAAATTATTATACCTTTGAGATGAAAATAATAAAATTTCGATTAATATACATAATCGTTTTATGTTTTTAATAATATATAACCTCATTAAACATTATCTTCATCTCAACTTATTCTTCGAAGATGCACAATATGCCACATAGATGAGGCATATATTGATCTACTTTGCATCCTTGTAATTAACGTAATTTTTTTCATATTTACAAAATATTATATAATATATTAAGGATTTGAAAGTACTTAATTACTGAGCCAGATAAACATGCATTTTAAAGTATTTTTTTTCGTTAGTCGTAATTGTGTGAAGATTTATAAAACTTAAAATAAAAGAGTCATAACTAGCCCCGTTCTCCACTAATATGTTTATTATAATTATATAAATAATATATTTCTGTTTTTGAAGATTGACCAAACATTTGGTGTCTATAGTCGAGGTAATGATGTTTTGTTTAACAGTATCTGCCGTAGCTTGCTTAACTCTAAATTTGTTTCAAGTAAGTTTCTGTCTCGTATTGTAATATATGAAAATGCATGTAAATGCTGATTCGAAATTATATGTATTAACAATATTGTTTAATAAGTAGATAGTCAGAATAATATCAGAGTTATAATTTTCTAATAACAATTTTTATTATATAAATAATATAAAAAATAACGAATGTAATATATAATAAAATAAAAATAATAAACAGAGGAGATGCATTGCATTCAGAAAATTCAATAATATTGAAGATACATAATATTATAAACATAAATTTTCTAATACTTTTAAAACTTACCAAACAAAAATGTTGATCTATATATTATTTGTATGATTTTTATATTTATATTCTAAGAAATATATACTTTTTTTTCTCTTTGTGATTAATATATACTGCAAAATATTTTTCTAATTTTATATAAACTTATCATTACTTTTACTATTAATAGTAAAAAATGAATTTATATGCAAGATGTTTTATTTTAAGTGATGTGATCGATTATCTCGCAAATCGATGATTTTATTCAAAAATTTTTCGAACAAAAGTTACATGGCTTGAAGAGGGACACATGATGGAAATATACACTTTGAGTGATCTTGTCAGAATCAGATCATTAATGTTTTTTTATATTATAAATAAAAACCCCTATTTTTTATTACATATTCTTGTAGCTTATCTCGAGAGCTTTCCAAAACATTATAATAAAGTTACGTTTCATTGAGTACTTTCCGAGTTATGAAGCTTGAAAGTTACAGTACCGCCGGCGTTATCCATGTACTGATGAGCGCGTAAGCGCATTCTTAGGCGCGCGCGTTTCTCCGCGATCTATCCACATTGCTTGACATACGCTTACGCGCACAAAATTGAGTTCAATCAATTCATTCCCAATTGAACGATTCAACTTTCCTCCTTTTTTCATATATCTTCTTCTTATAATTTTTTTATATAGTGGGTTTTTTCAAAATGGCCGCTTACAGTTCAAAAGAAATCGTTAATATTATTCTTGTGCTAAAACTGGAAGAAATTATTGTAGAGCAGAAAAATTGTATCGTAATATATATCCGTTTAGACGACATCCAAATACAATGAAGATTAGAAGAATTTTATTACAAGAGCGTAGAAAAATCCGTAAGAAAAACTGCAAGCAAATAAATGCTGCAGATGACGTTAATGATCCGCATGTTAGCAGTGCTAGCAATGATAAATTTGAATCCTCATATTTCGACTAGAGAACTGCAACGTAATTTAGGAATTCTTTATGTTTCACTGTGTAGAGGATTTTACAAAGACACTATAAATTCCATCCCTACCACATCACTTTAATCTAAGATGAAAGTAAAAATGATATAGAGCTAAGAAGACAATTTTGTTGTTGGGCATTACAAATGATAAGAGAAGATCCAACTTTTTTTCAGTATATTTTTTTCAGTGACAAAGCCTCGTTTCATAACAATGGACAACTCAACAAACATAACTGTCATTGGTCCAAATACAATCCTCACTGGATCCAGCGTGTTGATAATCAACATCATTAGAGTTTAAATATTAGGTGTGGAATTGTAAATGAATATTTGATTGGTCCATACCTTTTTAATAATCGCTTAAATGGGGAAACTTACCTTTCTTTTTTGCAGAATAAATTGCCTGAGCTTTTAGAAGAGATTGATCTTGCTACTCGACAAAAAATGTGGTGGCAGCAAGATAGTGTGCCACCCACTCCATTCTCATCGTATTGTGACGGAATACTTCAATAATATCTTTCATGAAAGATGGATAGAGAGGTATGAATATTGTTGATGACTTCGTCACGGTCTCCTAATTCTGAATTTTATGTAATTTTTTATGTGGGGCTACATAAAAAATATTGTTTACAAAACTCCACCGACATCTGCAGAAGACATGAAGGATCGAATAACTAATGTTTGTCGTAGTATTTCTCAAAATATTTTAATTTTAATAGTAGAACATTTTGAGAAACGGTTGAGGCTATGTCTGAAAGAAAATGAAGCTTCATTTGAACATCTTATCAACGGATAAAGACATATTTGAATTGCCTTAGTTGGCCGGATCAGTCCCCATCTTGCCTTAATCGGCCGGATTAGTGATCGATCTTGCCTTATAACTTAACAAGTACTTAAGTAAAAAGTAACTTTATTATAGTGTTTTGCAAAGCTCTCGAGATAAGCTACAAGAAAAGTACGATTTTTATTAAAAAAACATTAATAATCTTGACCTAATTTTGACAAGGTCACTTAAGAATAAGTCCACATATCCATCATGTATTTCCATACAACTTTCGTTCGAAAAATTTTTCAATAAAATCATCGATTAGCGAGATAATCGAC
>NW_017305800.1:126223-129077 GCF_001594115.1 Trachymyrmex septentrionalis | reverse complement strand
ATCATGTATTTCCATACAACTTTCGTTCGAAAAATTTTTCAATAAAATTATCGATTAGCGAGATAATCGACCATATCATTTAAAATGAAACATCCTGTATATGCACACATATGTGCAGAAGATTTATTATCTCCTTTAAATTTGTATCTTAGATATTTCAGATTAGATCATCTGAAAATATTGTCGACGAATTTTGTTTACCATTGATGTATGTGGTGACTATTATTTTATATATGTTTCTATCCAACAATATGGGACAGAATATAATAGATTATAATAATTACGTACTCTCTACTGCGTAAGAAACATTTTATGATGAGTATACGAATGTTTGCACGGAAAGAATGATTTTGCTAAAATTGAGATAGTTAAATGAGTTTTTTGGTCAATAATTGTTGAAGTAAATGCTTTCGACAAGCTCGGGACAAGGTGATCGATAGCATTATATTTGTCGCGGATTCATTAATTCGAATTCTATAATAAATCGATGGCAATATCAATTTGTTATTCGTAAAAGGGATAAATTATGATAGCAACTTTACAATAATTGGTGTTGTTAATTTGTCATTTATAATTGGTAGCAAAAGTATTCTTTCTATATATCTTTTAAGAATTATTTCATCAGATGTAAAAATTAATGTTCTTGCAAAACAAATTAGCATAGCTGAAAATAACTAACGACTTTTTTTTGTCGATTAGCAATTCGTTTTATCTATGTACAATTTCATAGGTACAACGTTCAGTGGTATAAAGCTCCGTTATGTATACAGAGAATGATACTGTTTCTATTACAAAGAGAAACTAAGGTATTTACTCTGAATTTAGGAGGAGTATTTATTGCATCTATGGAGAATTTCGCCATGGTAATATATTATCAACAATAATTTATACTTATAACCATATTATAAATAAATATTGTAAAAAGAAATGTTTTAATTGCAGTTAGTAAAGACTTCGGTATCTTATTTTACTGTCATATATTCTATGCTGTGACAAAATAAATATAAATTTAATAATAGAATGATAAAAATCTAATGAAAAAACGAGAGTACTCATATTTAGAAAAAATGGTTTTATTTTAGATTATTTTAGATTATTTTTTAAGCATGTAATTTAATTATAAAATTTAGTTAAGAAAAATATAATAAATTAAAATTGTCCAAATAAAGATGTTAGTATTAGATCGTAGCAATGTATTCAAATTAAGTAATCTATGTATTTATACTTAAAAAAAATCACGTAATTTCAATTGTTGTAGATATTGCTTTTAAGTAACTTTTTACCTGCAATTTGCTGTCGACACGTTGAACATTTTTCTCCTAAATAATATAATAATTGAAATACTTAGAAATATTTTAATTATTTGAAATTTTTGTCAGTCAATACCACAACAAATGTAAAAAGATAAGCGTTATAATCACTAATAAACAATATTTCTAACTAGATAGTTAATACACCAAACTGTTAAAAATATTAATCACGCTGATCCTTAATTGATATTTAACAGTATGTTAATTTAATGCAATTATTTTTAAATTATAAATTTTACCATGCAGATCCGATATAAAAAAATTAAAATTAAGAAATATTCCTTTCGAAGGTCAAATGTGACTTATGAGTGTGCGTAGAAGTTACAAAATTGAAAAAAGGTGGAATGCATCTAACTTTTCTGAAGCTTTTCAATAGCTTAATTTCGTGAGACTCATCCGCTGTATTACTTTATACGATAAATAGATCCCATATAAATAATATTATAAAGAATAATATAGTACACGGGTTATCAGAAATTCTCTGAATCCAATTCTGATCTCATGGCAGACTGCACATCTGGGCATTATAATCAATTAAAAAAATTTGCGTTAAAATTTATGTAAAAGATTTATGTAAGAGAAAAACGTTATAAAATATTTAATCGAAAAAATTGAAGTTAACAATTAAAGTGTAACAAATTAACTATAGTAGCGAGATTTTAGACTTTTACGCATTTCAGACTTTTCAGATTTTTTAGATTGATAGAGAAAGCTACTAAAGAAGCTTTATTGCCTGTGCTATTTGCAACTGTTTTCATTCTACATCTGTTCATATCGAATTCTCTTGGACAAAATATGACAGATCACAACAAATACGTATTTTTTACTGTGTCTGTCGAAAGACAATAAAAAGAAGTTTTACTTTACAAATTTTTAAACTAAAACAAATATTTAATGTCATTAGTATTGTATGATTTACGTAAAATATTGAAAATTATTTGTAATAATTTTCTTACTTGTCTCTCAAATTATGGATTTTTGTCTTAATAATTTATGTAAGTATAGAGTTGTATGGTATGTAAGTTCTTGTATATCCAAAGGATGATATTCTTCCTATAGATAAAAGTCGTCAAAAATTTCCATCTGAATTGGTGGCTGTTTATTCCATCATTAGAGTCACAATAAGATTATATAGTGTTTTCTTGAATATACTGTAATACATTAAAAGTACGCAATAATATGGTTGCAGTTGATAAAAACTTCAATATTTTATTTTACTATCGTATTATCTGCACAGTGAGAAGAGAAATATGAATCAAATATGAGCATAAGAAGGTATATGTTCGATAGAAATAAAACAGCCTTTTTCACATTAAAAAAAAATGCAAAATCAAAAGTATTCAGCAACATAAGATTAAATCTCGGTTCAATTTAGTCTTTATTTTTTTTCTAATTTGAAGTATTATATAAAGCTAAATAGTAAGTTAAACTTAGATTATAATTAATTTTACATTGATGAACCGAAACTAAAACGTAAACATATATTAAAATTGTACATATTGTGAAAATATAAACAACAGATTCAATTAATTTATTGTAGAATC
>NW_017305800.1:116757-126123 GCF_001594115.1 Trachymyrmex septentrionalis | reverse complement strand
TTGAATAATAATATTTAATAGATAATTTTAATAATATTATAACAATATTTTGCAAAATATAAGCATTACATTAGAAAATGTTATGATGATTTAATTACCATATTTTAAATTGATATGAGAAATATTAATTACGATTGATGCCGAAGAAAGAATATGTGTGTGGAAGACATTCATCTCAAAGACTAAATGTCGTATCATGTGAGAGTTCATACGAAAATAAGGTTAATGCATCAAAAAAAAAGATATGCGCTTATGTGACTTCTGTACTTTAAATGTCTTTTCTCGTTTTTTTTTTTTATTAAAAGATATTCCTTCGTAATTTTCATGATATCAGAATGATGCCTTAATAATATTCATTGCAAAAAACACTACTAAAATATAAATAAATGGATTTGTGATCTCACAATGGATATTTTGTATAGCCTAGTATTATACAAATTATGGCATTTACATTAAAAATTTACACTGTAATAGAGAACATCTAGGTAATTGATGGAGAAGGAGAAGGGATAATCATACTCGTCGACTGCTTCATAACCAGTCGCATTCGAGACATCACAGAGAATGATTCAGCTAGGAATTCAGTATTTCAGGTTCAATAGAATTTTGTTGCTCGTTATCGGCTTGTGGCCCTATCACCAATCTAAATTCACACGATTTCAATTTATTTTCTTCTCTACTATTCTGATATCGGGTATTATATTTCAGGTAAAAACAGAATATAGTAATATTGTGTAATAAGGTACCATTTTGCAAATCTGTTCATTATCAAGTAGTCTATCTCAGTATTACATAATATAAGTGTTATATAAATTTATAATTGTTTATAAGCGTATAATTAAAAATAAAATTATTACTGGTAGTTGACAACGCTAATAACGTCAAAATGTACTTCAAATCTCGTCAGCAAGGTCCTGTCTTCCACGTCTTTCTTTGCTGTTTCCATAACAAGTTACAACTCATTCAGTTTTAACATTGAAGCTGTAAGTTGATGCCTTATGATAAAAACACTAGGTGTGGATCAGGCATTGTATATTACGCATATGCATGCGCAAATCGTATTTATTATTCTTATGGGATTTAAAAACGTCATCAAAAAGGATAAAGCATTTGATGAATTGAATCGCAATTAGTACATGAAATCTAATTGTGAATAATTGTCATTACATTATTTAATTCAGATTAAAACATATAAAATAGTAATTAAATGGAATAAAATTATTCATAATGTAATCAATATGATTAATCATGACTATTAAATATTTTATTAATTATTTGATATTGTGTGTGTTATCGATAAAAATATGAAATTTTTTTAAAGAGCGATCTACAACTAGTGATTTTGTCCCACAGAATGTGCATTTGACAGCACAACCATCTGTGTCAAATGAATTTTTGTTATATATTAAAAAATTATTTAAATATTATTATATACAAAGACAATATATGAAATTATTGGAATAACAGGTAAAGGATTTATTAATGCAACTTGAGCATGTATGTAACCAAGTAAAAAACAAAAACGAAGTTGCTATCATAGTAGAATATAACTACACTGCAAGACGTCACACAATTATGCTCACACGTAAAACAATATTTTCAGATCTATGCACATAATTATTATATAATTATGAAATCAGTTTTAAATCATATTAAATAATATTTTAATGTATGATGTATTAAACGGATTCTATTAAAGTATTTGCCATATGCCTTTACGATGATTACTAACATGTTAGTATGCAATTTGTGTAATAGCATATTGCACAAATTGCATAAATAATAAAATATTTTCAAATAAAATTTGATAAATATATTAATAAAATAATATAAATCTTTCTAATATATATGTATTTATAATGCATACATGATGCGTACGTGCATGCGTACGTGCGTGCATGTCGCGCGCTAAATAGTTTAAATTTTGATAAGCTTTTATAGCAGAATTTGCAATAAAAACGTTTTTTAAAATTTTTTAGTCGTTGCCGTTATTGCCATATCTATTTGGACTATTGTACTCGGTCAGCATTTGTCAAATGGTTTCATTGGTTTACCAAAAAATATATCTCGTCTACCAATTATAATGGAATATTTTATCGATCAAGAAAAATATTTTTATTTAATTTTGTTGCACTTCTATGCACTTCTATGCATCGGAGGAATTGCGATATTAGCAGTAGGAACACTGCTTCTTACGTATCTTCAGTATATCTGTGGAATGTTCAAAATTGCTGGGTACGGATAAAGATATACGAATAACCATAATAATTTAAACTGTAATTTAATTTTTAACAATATAATATATTTAAATAACGTAATGTATTGTATTAAAAAGTTTATGAAATTATGAATTTTTATTGAAAAATCGTGTCATTCAATAGATTGCTGTATAATTACAATTAAAACATTTACAGCTATCGTATTGAGCATGCAATAAACATTAATATTCGACAAAATATTACATCAAAAAATAAAATTTTGATGAGGGAGGGCATAATTTGTGCTGTCGATATTCACCGACAAGCTATGAAGTCGGTATTCACGCCCACAACATAGTAGTATGTTTATTATTATTACATAAATAACATACTTCTATTTTTGAAGATTGTCCAAACATTTGCTGTCCATATTTGAAGTAATGATGTTTTGTTTAATAATATTTGGTGTGACTTGCTTAACGCTAAATCTATTTCAAGTAAGTTTTCTGTTTCGTATTGTAATATGTGGAAATGCATACAAATGCTGCTCCGAAATTATGTGTATTAACAATCTTGTTCAGTAAGTACATAAGCTAATAATGCCAGAATTATACATCCCCAATAATAATAATTATTATATAAGTATATATTTTACATAAATAATAAAAATAGTAATGATATAATATCGTGAAAATAAAAATAATGAATATGCATTGTAATAAAAAATTCAGTAATGAAGATATATAACATAAATTTACTAATAGGGGAGACCAGTCTCGTTTTCACAATGTCGGCATTAGATTTTTTATCATATAGCAAAATGTTGTTATAGAAAAATAAGTATAAATTATTTTAATTCTACCCCATTTTAATACCTGTAGAAATATTAAATATAAAGCATCAGAGTTAAATTAAATGTGCAATACAGTACAAAGAAAGTTAATCTTGTTCGTAAGGATCTATGGCGAAATGATATTCGTGAATGATAACACACACTCTTTGCAATGAAAAACACAATTCTTTAATACAGACAATGTAGGATACATGGTAACATGGTTGAAGAAGTAATGCTGCATAGCGCGTGCTCGTTGCGGCGATCGAAGGATAGAGATAAACTCTAATGGAACGTTTAAAACTAGAAAACGCTAGGCCTTGCAAGAGAAAAAAGGGCATGTGTTTTGACATTTACGCTAACTACTATAAATACACAAACATACTGCGCTCCTTGATAGTATCTATCAAAATATAAAGAACGAAAATGAATGAGTTTAGCTAAACTTTAATTCAGAATATACTTATATGTTAATATTAGTCATTAAGTGCGCTTTCTTTGAGCGGTAATACAGCGAGTTTGGAAGCTTGGTCTCTTATAGGAACCGATTACAGTTTTGACGGTACGCGTGATGGAATAAAGTGCCACTTCATTCGTTCCTTGGCCGTTTTGTTTATAATTTTGAGCTGATGCTCTTGATTACATAGAGCTCTAAGTTCTTCTCACAAATGGCTCTTGTAAAATTAGTTCCATTATTTGAAAAAACATCTGAAAGCTTACCTCTATAAGCGATAACATTTGAATGCGTTAAGAAGCATTAATTAATTAAAACAATTATTATTGCATAAATAAATTGAAATTTTTGGGTCAAAATTATTATTAAAAAATATTATTAATTATTATTTATGTCTTTAAAGTGCCGCCATTTTGTTAATTTTCAACTTTTAACTTATTTTTTAGGTTCATCGACAAGATACTGTCATACAAAATAAGAAACCATTTTGTTTTTGTTTCATACAACTACAAAAGGCTTTAGATTTTCCACCGATTCATGATTCCGGCGACGAGGTTGCGTCAACATTTATTTATAAAAGTTACAAAATAAACTATATTAAAATAAAAAAAATTTTTTTACTCCTTGATATATATGTAGTAAAACACCAAAAATTTTTAAAAAATCGATCGCAATTACATACTTCCAAAAAAAATTTCTAAAAATAATTTTTTTCTAGCGGTTTATACATGAGGCGACCTCTTTAAGTAAAACTTAAGAAGAAGTGCTCATGTTATCAAAGAAATATTTTAGTAACTTTTCCATTGTTCCTTTTATTATAAATACATAAATAGAACGCAATGCCAATTTGCCTCTTAAATGCCAACGAGTCTCGGTCGGCCCCACTTTTAAAACCTAACAGCAGTAGCCGAGACCGGGGTTTGTTGGCGTAAGAGGCAAATTGGCATTGCATTCCGTTGCATGTATTTATGATAAAGAAAATAATAAAATAGTTACTGCAAAATATTTATTTAAGAACATAGATATTTCTCCCTAAGTTTCATTTAAATCAAACAAGTGTTACAATAAAAAAAGAAAAAAGTGAGATTTAAGAGCGGGCAAATACATTTTTTTGCGTTTCATAATTTCATATTAATGTCCTTAGGTTTGAGAAAGCAAATCTAAGCGATGATAAAAGAAAAGTGTTTGTTAGTATACAATACGTTATTTTCAACAATTATAATTTGTTATAATAAAGTGATCAAAATCAGACGTGTATAAGTCTGGGGTACGTTGACTCATATCATAAGAAAAAATTAGGTTAACTCGTTGCACGTGTGAACATTCAATTATAATTTAACTCTGTCGCTATATATTTAATTTAATATTTTTATATTAAAATAAGATAGAATTAAAATAATTTATACTTGTTTTTCTGTAACAACATTTTGCTATTTTTTATTTGATCATTACAAAATAACCTTGAAAGATACAATTTTTACTATATATATCAACTATTTAATTTTTATTTCTATTACTTTTCTATTTATTAGTTTTTGTTAATTTAATATAGTTTATCATAGAGGCAATTTATACTGTGACATGTACCAATTTACCCCATATATCGGGGCAAGTTAACTACGATGCAGTATGTCTATGTTTCATTTATTGCAAAAAAAAACTATAAATAGTGTTGAAACTATAAAACCATTATTGGTATGAAAATGTAGAGAAAGATTCTCTCTATCATATACTGATATATTTATTTAATCATAATAATTAATTGTTTAAAAATCTAATGTCGGAATTGTGAAAACTGTGCCAATAAAATCCGGTCTCCCTTATAGCTGATCTATATATTCTTTATACGCTTTTCGTATTTATATACTAAAAAAACATACTTCTTTATTCTTTTTGGTTAATATATATTGCCAAGCATTTTTTCGATGCTACTTAAATTCATCATTATTCGTTTACTAATAGTAAAAAAAATGTGTATGCATCCATATGTACAGAAGATTTATAATCTTCTTTAAATTTGTATCTTAGATATTTCAGAATGTTTTATCTGAAAATACTATCAGCGAATTTTATTTGCCGATGTTATATATGACTGTCAGTATTATATACATGTTTGTATCCAACCATATCGGACAGAATATAATAGATCACAATAATTATGTATTCTCTACTGCGTAAGAAACATTTCATGATGAGTATATGAATGTTTGCACGGAAAGAATTATTTGCTAAAACTCAGATGGCCAAATGCAATAAGTTTGCAGTCATGTCGATTATTCTTGAAGTAATTAATTTCGACAAACTCGGGGCAAGGTGATCGAGACAATATTATGTTTATATTACTCATGTTAATTCGAATTATATAACAGATTGATGGCAACATCAATTTACTCTACTCGTAAAAGAGATAATTTGTGATTTAACTTTACAATAAGTGATGTTGCTAATTTCTCATTTGTAACTGATAGCAAAAGTTCTTTCTATGTGCCTTTTAAGAATTGTTTTGTCAGATGTAAAAAGTAATGTAGTTGCAAAACAAATTAGCAAAACTGAAAATAATTGATAAAGAAAGTTTCTTTTGTCAATTAGCGATTCGTTATCTATGTACAACACATAATACAATTTCATAGGTACAACGTTCAGTGGTATAGAGCTCCGTTACATATACAAAGAATGATACTGTTTCTATTACAAAGAGAAACTAAGATGTTTGCTCTGAATGTCGGTGGACTATTTAATGCATCTATGGAGTGTTTTGCCACGGTAATATAATACGAACAATCTATATCTACTATATTATAAATGAATATTGTAAAAAAAGATATCTTTAATTGCAGTTAGTAAAGACTTCGGTATCTTACTTTACTGTCATATATTCCACGCGGTGAATAAATATGAGTTCAATAATAGAACATAGTGTTTATCTTTTTCTAATTTTAAGTATTAGAAAAAGATAAACAATAGATAAAAAAAAACCGAGATTATAATTAATCTAAATACATTGATGAAATCTAAAACGTCCGTATGAGTAAAGTAAGTAAACATAGTGTGAGTAAAACTGTACATATCATACAAATATAAACAACAGATTCAATTAATTTATTGTAGAATCTATTATAATAATATTCAATAAATAATAACGTTAATAATATTCTAATAGTTTACAAAATATAAAGCATTATGATAAAAAATGTTCAATTACCATGTTTTAAATTAACATAAGATGTATTAATTACGGTCTATGTCGAAGAAAAAGTATAGAAAATATTTATCTCAAATATCAAACGTATTATGTGAGAGTTCATATGGAAATGAAGTTATTGCATCAAAAAACAAAGGATATGCGCTTGCGTGATAAATGTCTTACTTTTATTTTTATTAAAAGAAGAAATTCATTCGAAATTGTCTTGATATCGGAGAGATGCCTTAATAATTTTGCAAAAAACAGTACTAAAATATTAATGAAATTATGATCTCACAATGGATATTTTGTATAGCCTCGTATTATACAAATTATAGCATTTACACTAAAAATTTACATTATAAGAGAGAATATCAAGGTAATCGATGAAAAAGGAGAAGGGATAATTGTACTCTTCGAGCGTTGTAACCAGTCGCATCTCGGACATCGTAGAAAATGGTTCATCTAGGTATTCAATATTTTAGTCTCAATAGAATTCTATTGCTCCTTATCGGCTTGTGGCCCTATCACCAATCTAAATTCACACGATTTCAATTTATTTTCTTCTCTACTATTCTGATATTGGGTATTATATTTCAGGTAAAAACAGAATATAATATTGTGTAATAAGATACCATTTTGCAAATCTTTTCATTATCAAGTAGTCTATCTCATTATTACGTAATATAAGTGTTATATAAATTTATAATTTTTTATAAGTGTATAATTAAAAATAAAATTACTATTGATAGTTCACAACGCTAATGACATCAAAATGTACTTCAAATCTCAGCAAGGTCCTTTCTTCTACGTCTTACTTTATTTATTGCATGATAATTTACGGCTCATTCCGTGTTAATATCAAAGTTGTAAGTTGATAACTTACAGAATATACATTTGCATCATAATCATCTATGTCCAGTGAATTTTTGTATATTACATATCAAATTTTATATATGAAACATTTGTTATATAATATTATAAAAAAAAATATAATATGAAATTATTGAAATAACAGATAAAGGATGTATTAATGCAATTTGAGAATATATGGAATCAAGTGAAAGATAAAAACGAAGCTGCTATTATAAAAGAATATAATTATATTGCAAGACGTGACACAATTATACTCACAAGTAAAAAAATATTTTTAGATCTATGTTTACAATTAATATGTAATTTGTGATTAATACTTCTACATATTGTTATATATGCATAAATTCTATTAAAGTATTTGCCATATGTATGAGTTTACAATGATTAATAACATTAGTATGCAATTTGAGCAATAACATATATAGCACAAATTGCATAAATAATATACAGAGTAATTCTAAATAGTGCATGCATGTGTGCGCGTGCGTATGCGCTAAATTGTATAAATCTTGATAGGTTTATATTACAGAATTTTTAATAAAAAAATTTCTAGTATTAATAAAAAAGTTTTCTAATATTTTTTTAGCATTTGCCGTTATTAGCGGATCTATTTGTACTATCGGCCAGTATTTATCGAATCTTATTGTTTTACCAAAAAATATATCTCGTCTACCTAATCTAAATAAGATAGAATATTTTATCGATCAAGAAAAATACTTTTATTTAATTTTGTTGCACTTCTATGCACTTCTATGCATCGGAGGAGTTGTGCCTTTAGCATTAGGAACAATGAATTTTACATGTAGTCGTTATATCTGTGGAATGTTTAGAATTGCTAGGTACGAAGAAAAATGTATTTTTTAATATAATTACATTTAATTACGTTTTGACTCTTATGTGTCCTTCATATCTTTGATTTATTTTTTAAAAAACTAAAAGTCCTGTATTTCTTGTTATTTGATTATAATATCTTAAAAAGTTTATGAAATAATGTGTTTATAGTTGAAAAATTGTGTCATTCAATAAATTGCTGTATAATTACGACATAATCATTTACAGTTATCGTATCGAGCATGCAATAAATATCAATATCCGACAAAATATTACGCTGAAGAATGAGATTTTGATGAGAGAGGATATAATATGTGCCGTCGATATTCACCGACAAGCTATGAAGTTGGTTACACATGCTCACAATATACAAAAAATATGTTTAGTAATATATTTCTGTTTTTGAAGATTGTCCAAACTTTTGGTATTCGAGGTAATGGTGTTTTGTTTGATAATATTTGGCATGACTTGCTTAATCCTAAATCTGTTTCAAGTAAGTTTTCTGTTTCATATTGTAATATATGAAAATGTATGCAAATACTGTTCCAAAATTATGTATATTAACAAAATTATTCAATAAGTAGATAGGCCAATAATGCCGCAGTTATAAATCCCTAATAAAAACTATGTCAGGTCTCATCTGGATGGATATGTGTAGTTGCATTTCGATGCGCTATTCTCAGGAAACTTTTAAGTGAGTCGCCCTGCGTCGTTGTCCTCCGCGCATGCGCTGACGGCGACATAAACGCACGGCCATCTTCTTCCTCTCTGCAAACGAGATGGGATCACATCTACTCGTTAAACGATTTTTTAAGGGGGGAACCTCATGTAAAATGAAATTTTTTAGCCATTTTATTTTTTTGCTTAAATTGATAGGAAATTTCCTCAAAAATACGAGAAAAAAAGTTAGAAAGTGATCCGAGAGGTCCTTGTACTTTATTTTCAAAAGAAAGTAAACAGTCGAATTGGGCGAAGCACTCAAATAGTCGAGCGC
>NW_017305800.1:111447-116330 GCF_001594115.1 Trachymyrmex septentrionalis | reverse complement strand
TTTTTTTTTTCAAAACTTCGCCATTTTTGTAAATTTGCAAATTTTAATAAAAGGGGACCGTCATGCTGAGCGTTTTTGCATAAATTAAAGAACCCATTTTGTATTTTTTGTTTCAGATCATTTTTGTGACCTGTATGCTGCACGGCGCATTTTCAAGACGCTGTTTTCAAGCCGCCATTGCACCGTTTTATTCTTAACGATTAGTCTTAAAAAAATATTTTCTTTCAATATTATAACGTAAATAAATTGTGCCTTAAATTGCAAATTAATCTACGCATTACATTTTTCAAAAAAAATTCCTGAAAAACAGGCCATTTACATGAGGTTCCCCCCTTAAGGGGGTAGCTTATTTGAGATCTCAGCGCTTGCGCTACGATTTTATTTGGGATTCTTCTCCGGTGATTCGATACCGAGCATCTCTATATCCCCACGAGGATCTATCGTTCGAGTTTATCTCCAGAAAGCTTGCAACTTTGCTAGCACTCACGATTATGCAGAAATTACGAACCCTAGGTATTCAACTCCCTCAAATTTCGATATCGGAGGCTCTAGTTACTAAGATTCCAGCAGTACTCCAAATATCTGCGATCGGAAGGTCCCAGCCTCTTCTTATTTTTAAGCAATTCCTGGAGGATCCGGAACCTTTTTTCTCTAATTAAATTTTATATTGTTTTCACGTGAGACCTTAGTCAGATAGATTGCGACATATTTTTTATTTCGCCTCGCCTCCCCATAAAATGGTCTCTTCCCAAACCTTAGGTCGTTGGGTCAAAATAGTATCAGCCTTAGCAGGGATAGATACTTCAATATTTTCCGCCCATTCCACTAGGCACGCCTCGATCTCATTGGCGGCTAGTAAGGACGTTAATTTAGACGAAATTCATCGAATGGCAGGTTGGAGTGGAACCTCAACAATCTCCGCTCGTTTTTACAATCGAGTGATTAGAAATTTAGTGTTTCAAGCTGCGTTCCTTAAAACGATTTAATCACAATATTCACCGCTTAGCTTATTTTATTCAATGTGTAAGCTATTTTTCACAAAAAGTGATATAATCAAATATAAGAACACTTTTATATCTTGGAGGACAAATTTGAGCGTTAAAGATCTACACATATCCATCCGGACGAGACCTGGCATAATTGAATAGTTGCACGAACTTACCGTGAAGTTCGACTCCAATTATTCTCTTGTCTCGTCGAATGGATGGTCCCTCTCGCCCACCCGTTTCTTCAGATTTGTCGACTTCGAAATTATGATAGCTGCTGCCAGTGCATGCGCGGAGGATAACGACGCAGGGCGGCTTTCTCACTTGAAAGTTTTCTGGGAATAGCGCATCGAAATGCGACTACACATATCCATCCGGACGAGACAAGAGCATAATTAGAGTCAAACTTCACGGTAAATTCGTTCAACTATTCAATTTTTATTATATAGGGGAGATTGGGGCAAGTTTTTTTTGTTACAATTTTTAATTAGCAATTTTTTTCCATCCTAATGTATACATTTAAATTAATGAATACCTATGCATTGCTTCAAGTACACTTTTAACTGAACAGTCAATTTTTTTCTAAATTGTATTTATGTCTTTAAATACTGAAAATTATAATTTTCTTTTAGTAGAGATAGATTGTAACAACTTACTCCACCGAGATCGGAGCAAGTTGTTATTGAGTTAGGGCAAGATATTATACACTTACAATATCACTTGAAATATATTATTATATATAAGTCAATTCAAATTTACAATGAAATCATAAAATACTTCACAAGAAATATTTATTTTTTGTGTGTGTGATGAGGAAATTTACAAAAATATGTTATTACAAAAATTTTTTCTTTAAATAGTTATTAAAGTTAACGTTGGAAAGTCATAAAATTAATATTATGCGCATTTGCTGTTTTTCTCAGAGACAGGCAGCTATTTTTACTTTCTTTGCTGTTGTCGCATACTTACATTTCTGTATTTACAGATCCTCTGTTTTTTTTTTGTAAGATCGCACCATTCTATAGACTTTTATAACTAGATTGCTGATTCAATATGATAGAAAGAGTTAAACCTAATTCCGAGCTACCTTTATTTCAATTCACACATGCATATATTTGCGTCCTGTCTGTGAATATCGCGTATATGAAAACACTAACGTTATAATCCGTGTGATTTATACATATGAGAGTGAGTGAACACAAATATGATATCTTCAAACATAGAAACGAAATTGGCAGTCTGTTTATAGTCTATTTGTAGTCTGTGCATTATTCTGTAGAAGAAAAAAATTGTTCTAGGATAAGTTGTTATGTAACTATAACAACCTGCCCCGATCGAAGTTAATAACTTGTCCCAACCTTCCATTTTCAATTCGAAAAAATACACATCGAAAACCAATACGTATGTATATCGATTCGAACAAAATGTGTTATTATAATGTGTTATTATAATCAAAAGTATATAAAAGAAATATACACCCAGAGAAAGATTTTTTCGATTTAAAGAAATGTTTCTTTGCTATAATATTGGTTAAGGAAAAAATTTCTTTGATTTGAACGTCGTTTCTTTGATTTAAACATTATTTTTTGAAATCAAATAAAAAAATCTATTCGATTTAAAGAAATCATGTTCAAATCAAAGAAATGACGTTTAAATTAAAGAAATGTTTTCTTTAACCATATAGCAAAGAAACATTTCTTTAAATCGAAGAAACCTTTCTCTGGATGTATAAAAAGATAATCACATAATATTTCTAACTTATATACAGTCGAACCTCCGTAAAGTTAACCTCCGTAAAAGTCATATCTTAACCTTTCATATAATAATTGAGCATATATGCTAGCTTTGTTTACTTTTACGGAGGTCGATCGGTCCCGAATAAAATTTTTTTATATATAACCATATATAAACACATATAATTTATATATTATTGTATGATTACATATAATTTGATATATGTTTATATATAATTGTATATGATTCGATACATGTTCACATGAAAATGCCGTAATCATATATGTTCACGTATAATTTCATATATGATCATATATAATTTTATATGTGTTCACATGATAGCATTGTAATCATATATGTTCACTAGGGCTGTACGATGAAGAATTCGATTTCGAACTCGGATTGTAAAATCGATTCAAGTAATCGTCATACAGCGCACCTATCATGAAACAAAGTCGGAATGGATTCCGATCAGAATTATTCCATTTTCCCCAGAAAACACAATAAAAATCTAGGGAATAATTGAATAATTCCGATCGGAATCCATTCCGATTTTGTTTCATGATACCCAGAACAACGTATTTCGATATCGTTACGTAAATCGATTAAAGTAATCGTTACATTGAAACAACTGATTCAATATTGTCACTCAATTTACGATATTCTGAAAAATAAATGTTCTAGAATCACATACATTCGTATCATATTGAAAAAAATGAGTCGCATGATTAATATGCGATTAATATTCGATTTAAGAAGTTTTATCGTGTTTGGTGCAGACAATTTATTATGTTAGAAGAGCTTAAAGTTTTTTACATCATAATTATTACACGTTTATGATTAACGTCCTTTTATAATTACATAGAATCTGATTAATTATTAATTTAGCAATTATTTCTTTAATACAGTTTTTTTGTTTATCTGATGAACATATTGAAAATTTTTGTAATTTTTGCGATTGGAATTTTATAATATCTTCTTTTATTGTATTAATAAGACTAATTGATTCTGTTCGGAAATAATTTAGTTTGAATCGCGGATCTAAAAAGGTTGCCGTTTAAATAATCTGTTTCAGGTTTTTGATATTTCTCTCTTAATGATTGGTAGTTTGATTTCATTTCAGGCTGCTTCTCGCCCTGATGCAGTGGACTGCAAGGTTCACGAAACGTATACTTGTATTAAGTGTATCATATATGAACAATAAGAATGTGTGTATTGATAGTTATAAAGTCGCGTGGCGGATAAGGTACGAGACTCATAATCCTTGAGGTTCCAGATTCAAAACCCGGTAAGTGAAAAAGATTAAAATATACTTAAAAATTAGAATTAATTAATAAAATTAGTTGTCTAATATTTAGGCACTGTTGATAAAAAATAAATAAAAAAAAATTTTTTTTAAATATTTTTAAAAACATTTTCAAAAACATTGTCTGCTGATTGGGTTTCATCTATAAATATATATGATAAGATATGCGATCATATCTGATTTCATATATGATCATATATGTGGTTATATATAATCACATACAATCATACATGGTCGTATAGCGGTATATTTAGTCATATACGGACATATATGGCCATATATAGTCATATATGGTCATATATAATTATATAGAGACAAATATCATATATGGCGATTCATATATAATCATATATAATTGCACATACAAATTTTTACTCGGGTTACTTTTATAGAGGTTCGACTGTATACACAAGCGATTTATATAATAAAATATTTATTTTTAATAGTGAAAGTCAAAAAATATATGTAGCGTCTTCTGGAGTTCAAATATGATATACGGGTAAATTATAAACAATGAGTGAAGTTGTAGAGTATCATAAGAATCACATATAAAAATGTGCTGTTATCTGTACAATTAAAAAAATTAACTGTAACAACTTACCCCGTGTAACAACTAGCCTCGGTTTCTTCTAAATAATATAAAAACTAATAAAAGTAATATATGAGAATAAAAATATTAATCAGAGAAAATGCAATGATGTTTAGAAAATTCAGTAATGTTGAAGATATATAACATTAACATACATTTATTATACTTTTAAAACCTAATGAACAGAATTGCTGATCAATATACGATATTCTTTATACGATATTCGTATTTGTATTCTAAGGATGTACTTTTTTACTCTTTTTGATTT
>NW_017305800.1:110289-111351 GCF_001594115.1 Trachymyrmex septentrionalis | reverse complement strand
AACAGCAAAACATTTTTCTAATTCTATATAACTTCACCATTATTTTTAGATTAAGGAGTAAAAAATGTATTGTATATACACATATATGTACATATACATGCAAAAGATTTATAATCTTTAAATTTGATCTTAGATATTTCAGAGTGCTTTATCTGAAAATACTGTCGGTGAATTTTGTTTGCCGTTATTGTATGTACTCGTCATGATTGCATCTCTGTTTATAGGCAACTATGGTCCACAAAATATAACAGATCATAATAATTACGTACTCTCTACTGTGTAAGAAATATTTCATGATGAGTATACGACTGTTTGCACGGAAATAACGATTTTATTAAAAGTGCAGATATAGCTAAATGTAGCGAGTTTGTCATCACATCGTTGATAATTATTGAAGCTAATTAATTTCGATAAACTCAGGACAAGATGATCGAGATAGCATTGTTTGTCGAAAACTCACGTGAATTCGAATTCTGTTAAAACCGCAAATCGATAGCAATAAAAATTTGCTCATAAAAAAGATGATTTGTGATAGCAACTTTACTATAATTAGTATTTTATCAATTTGTCATTTGTAATTCATAGTAAAAGTGTTCCTTCTACTGTGTGCCTTTTAAGAATAGCTTCGTCTGATGTAAAAATTAATGCAATTACACAACAAATTAAGAATGCGGTCCGAGTTACGCATGAAGCGCATGATGCATCATTTGTCCTTGTTGTTCACCAAATAATAAAGAAGGATAAACAGATACATCATGCGCTTCATATATAACTCGGAACGCACCCTAACATAGTTGAAAATAACTGATAAGAAAGTTTCTTTTGTTAGTTAGCGATTCATTATCTATGTATAATTTCATAGGTACAACGTTCAGTGGTATAGAGCTCCATTACATATACAAAGAATGATATTGTTTCTATTACAAAGAAAAGCTAAGGAATTTACTATGACTACCGGTGGACTATTTACTGGATCTATGGAGTGTTTCGCCACGGTAATATAATATCAACAACAATCTATGGGTGCATTCCGATATTCACTGCCAGTGTTGATATTATACA
>NW_017305800.1:98713-109524 GCF_001594115.1 Trachymyrmex septentrionalis | reverse complement strand
ATATATATTGTATCTGAATATTCTATACAAGACATATAAAATAAAAAGAAGTAACATTTATAAAGCCATTAATGGTCTTATTCAAATAATCCATTTATTAATATTTACTCATTAAAAAATAACAATGAAATATATGTGAAATGCTACGAGTATAAATTAAATAAATTAATGATGCAAAGTGCCTACGAAGAGCCAATCAATATCTGAGTGTGTATGTAAATTAAAATTCATCATTTATTAAAATGATAACATAAAAAAAAATCGTAAACTCTTCGACCTTAATTTTTTAGGTCATTAATACAATTTAGGTAACGGTTTTTAATGTCAAATCAAATAAAGTCGAAATAGAAATCACGATCAAAGTAACAAAATACATGTGACACTGTACAACTTGATGTAATAAATTGACTTAAAAATATCGATGCTAATATCGAGATTGATCTTCTAAATATGATGATTTTAAAACGTAATATAAACTTGTATAATTACAAAGCTCTCTTAATGCGGAAAAGTATCATCCAAAATTAAAATGTATCCAAATATAGGTACTGGTACACACACACACAAGAAATGATACCTAAGTATAAGTATCGATATCAGAAAAAAAAGTACCTCGGTACAGTTCCTAAGTACGTAAGTTTACTTAGTTACAGTACCTAGATACTGCACAACACTGGTAATTAATAAATAATATTTTTAACTAGATAATTAATATATCAAATTATTAAAAACATCAATCACGCTGATCGCTAATTGATATTTAATAGTATGTACCTGTCATCAGTTTGATGTAATTATTTTTAAATTGTAAGCTTTACCTGGCAGGTCCGACATGAAAAGAAACACTAAGAGATATTTCTCTTGAAGACCAAGTGTGACTTATGAATGCACGTATTAGAATGAAATTTCGAAACTGAAAAGAAGAAAATGCACCTGCATAATTTTTCTGAAGTTTTTCTATGGTTTTATTTCGTGAGAAAGACACATCCGTCGTATTATCTTCAGCAACAAATCGATCGCGGATCGTTCAGAAATTTACTGAATCCAATTTCGATTTCATAGCAGACTGTACGTCTGGGCATTATAGTCAATTAAGAAATTTGCGTTGATATTATATGAAAGAAAGACGTTATGAAATATTTAATCGACTAGTAGAAAAAGGTGGGGATGAACATACCCTTATCGACATATTGTTAGTAATGTTCTGAAACACGTAGAGAAATGATCCGTTTGGAAATTCAGTATTTCAATCTTAATAAAATTCTGTTACTAGCTATTGGTTTATGGCCCTATCAACAATCTATTCTTACTCGATTTCAGTTTGTTTTTCTTTCTAGTATTTTGACAGCAAGTATTATATTTCAGGTAAGAAAAAAATATAATGACGTACGTCTATTTTTACCAATTAATCTCATACATGTATTACAAGCAGTCCAATTTTTATATTAAAAATATATTGTAATTATTTAAAGTTTCGTACTAACATAAATAAAATTTAAATAAAATAACTATTTGCAGCTGACATCATTTATAACCTTAAGATGCACTTTTGATCTCGTCGCCAAGGTTGTGTCTTCCGCTTCTTTTTTTGCTGTTTACTTGATAAACTACAATTCGTTCTGCATTAACATCAAAAGCGTAAGTTTCGAATACAATAAATTCGTAAAGTAGAATGCTTTAACCGACAAATAAATATTTATTTGTTGATAAGGCATTAAAACATATATCAAAATATGTTCTGTTGTATACAAAGATAATATAAGAATGTTGCTAAAACAACAGGTAAAAAATTTACTAATGCAGCTTCAACGTATATACGACGAATTAGAAGATGAAAAAGAAATAGCTATCATAAAAAAATATGGCTACAATGCTAAATATTATACAACTCTACTTACGGGTAAAGATTGTTCATGCGATTTTATTTCCTAATCTATATTTTTAAAATGTTAATAGAAAAAAAGTTTTGATATATTACAAAATTATTCTTGTCTTCGTAATTTTTTTACACATACAGGATGACATCAAATTTTGGCCCCACCCGTTCTGAGCAGGTAAAGCGAATTAAAGTCGAACTGACAATGAGTCGAAAAGTCTTCTATCATTTTGCAATTTGCACAATAGTTAACGAACTATATGTACACTAAACTATATGTACATTGAAATGGCATCGAGGAAAATTCGTGGCAATTGATCAGCCGCCATTTTAGTTAAGACGATATTTGAAACGTTCGCACGCGCACTGCGATGTATTGATTGATGTACTATCGATGTATAGAAATCTATATGGACATGAGTGGTATGTAAACAAAAATAATGTCATTTCAATTTTATTACAATATTGTAATACATTCAATAAAATAACATTAATAACACTTTTCATATCTTACATCGTTAACACACGTGCAGGAATTAATACATTTAATACAAAAATTCTTACCTATGAAATGCCCTTTTTATTTCTTTGCCCATACTCAGGCACATAACACTTCATGTTGATGCTTTGCATTTTATAGTCACGTGATTTTATAATCTTTCAAAGTAATCTTTCAAATACAACATCACACACGATGATCTTGCTGACATATGCGTATCTCATTAAAAAATACTAAACGTAAGTGCGCATGAGCACCTGAAAACTTCTAATTCGCTCTTATATTGACCAAATTAAAATAAAATCAATTAATCAATTTTCTATGCTTCATAGCGAAGATGCCCGTTGCCAGTGTATATATACACTAGTTATTCCGTGCCTAGCAAGCGCGCCGCGTCGCTCGAGCTTAGCCAGGATCCTCATATGGGCAACAGCGCTCTGACACCGAACGCTGATTGGTGAAAAACGGGTGATGGGAGTAAATGGGTTTTACCCCCACAACCGGCTTTTCACTCTCTGTGTCAAAGCGCTGTTGTCTGTATGAGAATCCAGGGTTAGAAACTCGTGGTGGTTGCGGAGCGCTACTCCCTGCGTGTCGTGCGATCGGTGGGCCGTATCTTCTGCAATAGTAGACCGGGCAGATGCGCGTATTCGTTAATATCTCGTTAACTATTGTGCAAACTGCAAAAATGGTAGAAGACTTTTCGACTCAGTTTAATCCGCTTTACTTGTTCAAGACGGGTGGGGCCGAAATTTGATGCCACCCTGTATATAGTCATGAAACATAAAATTGATTACTCGGATAGTGCGTGTATCAATAATTTTTTAAAAGTGTTGTCCAGATTTAAAAAAAATATGGTTTTACGCATGCATTGCTATACTGACAGATTATATTTATAAAGAAATAATATACAACAATGGTACATATATAAGTCAGGAAGTTCAAATATAATTAAACTGATATAAAATTATATAATTAAATTTTTTGTCTTTCTGTTTGAGTCATCTTCAGTATATGTCCACAAAGATTTACCTATTTGTGAACACAAGCTGAAAATTTCTTAAAGCAAAAACCAAAACGGCCAATTATATTATTTTTAAATCAATTTGGTATTCATTTATTATTGAGTTTGAATTACTGCGCATTACTTATATTGCTCTTGTTGCATGCTCTTGTTGCTTTATTAATTTTATGAGCCTTATTATTATATATTTTATTTATATTTGAATAAATAATTATGAACTTATCAATGTCATAATGGCATGAGTGCATAGAGCCGCAATTTTTAATACCCGAACAACAGCTTCAAGAAATCATTGATATAATGATGTACTATTTGAACAATTAGTTTCGTGACTATGTATAGTTCAAAAAGTTTGTAAAGTATTTATTGTGTGCATTTAAAGAAATCAGTAAACATTTTTATAAAACAAATAAAATTGTGGAATAGTTATTATAAGTATATAAAGACAATATGTACCTCAAGTAACAAAATAACGTCTTTAATGTCATTAAGAATCACATTGCTATTTGGGATATACACATGATACATGTAAAACAAAATTTTTAAAAATAAAATAAAAATTTAAATAGCTATCATCCATTTATGCTTTTTAGCAGCTGGGATTTGTGCAATAATTGCATCTATTATTTTTCAATGTTGGACGAATATGTTTGATGTTACTTCATCAATAAATGTATCTCAGCCACGTCGAATACAATTTGTAACGGAATATTTTGTTGACCATGAAAAATATTTTTTCTTAATTTTATTACACATAAACGCAGCATTTTGTATAGGGACAATTGCAACAATAGCAGCAGGAACAATGCTCATTGGATATCTTCAGTTTATTTTCGGAATGTTTAAAATTTCTTGGTACAAAATGAATTAATATAAAATAGCCACAAACGTTCAAAAATTGTGGAAAAACTGTTACTATTTTTAATTAATTTATAGATAAAGTTTAATTTTCAATGCTCTCTCTCTATAAAAAAATTATATGATTATTTACAGTTATCGTATTGAACGCGCAATAAAGATCCTTATTCCGCAAAATATTACTTCAAAAAACAAAATTTCAAAATCCGAAAATTTAATATGCGCTGTAAATATTCATCGGAAAGCAATGAGGTTAGCATCATAAAAAGATATGCGCATGTGATATATACAATAATATTCTTATGTTTTTAAAGATTATCTAAGTATTTGGTAACTAGTTTTGAGATAATGTTCATCAGTTTAACAGGAGTCTTTACCGTTTCCTTATGTTTCAGTTTTCTTCGGGTAAGTTTGATATTTCATTTTCAAATCTATTTTTGAACGAGTAATGATCATTTTGATTTGTGTTATGCTAACAGAGAACTTATACTGCATTCTATTGCAACTTTTTATTAATCAGTATTCAACAATATAATTTTGCATAAATATATAATTTTAACTCTTATTAAAGAAACAAGACTTAACAATATAAAATGAGGATTTTTAAGATATAGAAAACTCATTGCAATCTTTATTTTTCGTAGATCTTTCAGATTGCGTCGTCGGGAGAAGCTGTTAGGGAAATTTTTCTTCCTGTTATATTTATATTTGCTAATATCATGTACTTATTTATATGCAACTTTTTTGGACAAAATATCATAGATCACAATAGTCAAGTTTTCATTACTGCGTAAGAAACGCATTTTTATGAGATACTCATAATTTATTGTGTAGATGTCTATATAAGTATTATATTAAATGTAAATTTAATCAAACTTAATAATTATCAATGTAAAATAATAAATAATAGTTATGAATTCCTCCGTCTCCGCCACAAATCAACGCTTCTGTCTCTACAATTTCGCAGATATAGCGTTCAATGGTACATAGCTCCTTTGCACATCCAAAGAATGATACTCTTCTTATTACTAAAAGGCGCCAAAGATTTTACTATAATTGTTGGTGGAATATTTGTTTCATCCATCGAATGCTTTGCTACGGTAATAATATATAGCTTTTGTTTGAATATATCTATGTGTATAATGTATATTATAAACAGACAGAATAAAAATTGGAATGATTTTAATTCCAGTTGATAAAAGCTTCAATATCTTATTTTACTGTCGTGTTATCTATGCAATGACAAATATGAATTGGATAAAAAATGTGGAAGAATATAACTTCAACAAGAATGAATAATATTCATCACATGTAGAATGTAGACAGTCTATTTCTTTACTATTTAACTTTGCTAAAGTTAATTTTTGCTAAAAGTTTTAGTATTAAAAGAGACACAAAAAATAAAATTATTTAATCCAAGATAGCGATGTGTTAAATCTCTTTAATCCATCAACAAAGCACATGTACAATATACATACTTACTAAGTATATTTAATAAAACAAATATTATACAATTATTTTATTTTATACAATTATCTTTCTTCCAAGTTTCATCTTCATTTTTCGTGCGTGATATTATCACTATAAATAATCACTGTAAATAATTCATTATTAGTGTTACTGTTTTCTTCATAACTTTATATAAAGAATGATTAAATTTTTAGTATTAAGTAATATACGTACTAAAAAAATTAAAAAGTATAAAAGAATATATATTTAATACGGAATAAAATTAACACAATTACTTGTTAATTAACATAATTATTAACATAACTATTTGGCAGCTGACATGTTCGTAAATAATACGTATATCTGTTAATTGCATCATTATGACTTGCAATAATATAAAAATTATTCAAATCTTGGTTGAGGTAGTATTTTTTGCAATTGCAATAAGTTATAATAATAATTCACATAAAATTTATTTTTTAACTTTTTTTAGCTAACATTTGAAAATAATGTTGAGAAGGTTTTAGAGCCATTTACATATGTTTTAGTATGTATCGTATATATGTATATAGCCAATATTCTAGGACAAATTATTACGGACCACAATAATCTCGTGTCCATTACTGCGTAAGAAACATTCCTTTAATAGAGAATGTATAAAGGTTCTTCCAAAAATTATTATTATAAATGTAGAAGTTTATCTGTTTGCGAAAGAAATTTCTATAGTATAACTAATAAAAAAAATTTCTACTTTACGTTAGCAATTCATGTTTAATTCCGTAAGTATAGCATTCAGTGTATAAACTCCTTTATGCATTCAGTGTATAAAACTCCTTTATGCATTCAAAGAACGATATTATTCCTATTGCAAGTAGGAACGAAGGAATTTGCTGTATCGGTGGAATACTTGACGCATCCTTAGAGTGTTTTGCCACTGTAATATAATGTACAATATTTTAACAAACTACATTACATATGGATACAATAAAAAAGAACGTTTGTAATTGCAATTAATAAAGACCTCATTGGATTGAAATTATTCAAATTATACCGATAAATTTCAAAAATTCGCTTTGCATATAAAATTAAAAATAAATTATTAAGCTTTTGCAATTAGTATTAGTATGTATATAAATACTCTAAAATATATAAAATAATAACAAAATTGCTAGTTTATAATAATCCAATTTTTTACATCACCATTCGATAAAATTTCTGTGGATGTCCAAACTTCTCTTGGCAGTGTATCTTTAGAAGACCAAGTATATCTTTTAATTGCGTAGACTAGAATAAAGTTTTGGCGTTGAGAGAAAAAAGAAAATGCGCTTGCGTGGCAAGTAGACTTAATGACATGAGAAAAAGACATCTGTAAAATTTTATCTATAGCGGGGTAGTTTAATAACAAAATAAATATTCATAGTTTACTGAGAGACTGGTTGAATTTAACGCGTCTGCATCTCACAACAAACTTTTACGCAAGCGATCATTAAATAAATTGAAGAAAATTATAGTGAATTTATATCAGAAGAAATAAATGTGAAATATTTGAGTAAAAAAAAGTGGATAAGTATAATTCTCTTATCTCGATATCTTCAGTTGTCGCAGTAATATTCAAACGCTCATAGTGAAATGATACCTGTAGAAATTCAGTATTATAATCTCAACAGAATCCTATTACTTATTATCGGCTTATGGCCGTATCAACAATCCAAATTTGTTCAAGTTCAATTTATTTTCTTCTTTGCTATTCTATCAACAGGTATCATATTTCAGGTAAAGAAAGAATATAACATCATTATATGATACATATTACATATGACAATCCTTTACTGTTAAATTATTTACTTCAATTTATATTATGTGATCTGTTTTTTTGTATCAAATCAAAAGATTACAAAACGCGTATTAGGCATGTTGCAATTTGTCGTTCGACATTGTATGCATATTATATGCAGTGCCCTATATACAGTATATTAAAATGTATAAACCATTAAGATAAAGTGATTGATATAAACAAAATACATTGCTTTATTTTTTAGAAGATATAAAATTACACATTACAATTTGTATTTTTTCCTTAATTGCAATTAAGAACTTTCTTTATATTAAACACACTGAAATAAATGTAATATCATATTAGGTATACAATTGTGTACCATTGTATTGTGTATTGTAAACCATTAAAATTATTTTTTATAACAAATAATTTGATTTATCAGACGTATTTTATTTTGGTAAAATTTAGATATATGATAAATAATTTACTTATAGATGTCAAAATATTTGATTTTTACTATGATAGTGATTCTTACTGTATAATTAAAGCAGGAGAACCAATTACCATTATGCATGTGCATCAATAAACCTCTTAACACAAATAAAGATCGATATTCATAGTTCTTAATTCAAAATCATCTTAAGCAATGTTTCAAAATATTAATACGACTCTATGATATAATTATAACATTTTAGAACTGTTTTTTTTTTCAAGATTATTTAAAATAATCTTAAATAAGAAAAATGTATTATGAATATCGTTGTGCGTATTGTATTATCGTTGCGTATCAGTGTAGATAGTAAATAATAATGTATAATTGCATATTAAAATTTTGATATAATATTACAATATGATAAGCAAGGCCATGTTTATGTAAAATCTATGATTTCGCGTTTATGTAAAATCTACGCTAAATCCGCGTTTTTGTAAAATCTATAATATTTATGTAAAATTCACGTTTATGTAAAATTTATGATACGTAGATCATCGTTTCGATCAAGAGCTTGTGATCTTCGATCTAATCCTCCTCTTTCTCGTATCAAATATATTTATATTGCTAACGCAAGTCATTATAATTGTTTCACTGATTTACAAAATCGCACCACAGATTTAAATTTAATGAAGCTTTCTAGAGAATCAGTTCCTAGAAGTCTATTGATAAACGTGATAGATAGTGTATCTACTAACGTAACGATTATACGATACGCAACATTAATATATAAGTCTGTAACCATTATTATATGTATTTTTTAAGAGCCAATATATAATAGTTATTATATATTATATATCATCATTTTTAATCATACTTAAACATGGAATTGTGTAAAACTATCTATTTACAGTTGACACCATTAATAATATTAAAATGTACTTCGGAGCTTGTTGCTAAAGTACTGTCTTCCGTATCTTTTTTTACACTATTCACAATACAGTATATTGCAGTCCATCTTAACATTGATGTTGTAAGTTGATGGTTTACAAAGTACATATTCGTTTAAATGGAATTAATCTGTCTGTTACATAAATTTATGTGGCATGAATTTTTTCATATAAACAAAGAGAGTATAGAAAATTAATAAAATAATAGGTAAAGAATTTACTAGTGGAGCTTCAACATATTTTTAACGACTTAAGGGATGAAAACGAAATAGGTATTGTAGAAAAATATAGTTGTGTCGCAAAGCGTTATACAGTTGTGCTTACGGGTAAGCAATCAATATTTATTGATCCCTGCCTGTTATTATATTTTTAATTTAACATATTTTTAATTTAAGCTGTTAAAGTAAAATTGGTTTCAAGATAATAAATTTATACATATTTATATATACATTATTACATATTAGTCTATTAAAGCACTTGTCATGTACGCGCACTTGTGATAGATGGCACACATGTTTGAATCGAACAAAATAAAATGGTCCTAAATTTTACAATAAAATTTTATTTTATTAAGAAATATTTAATAATACAACGTATGATATAAGATCATCATACAACGTCACGTACTACAAATTTAAATGCTTTTATGCTTTTTAGCAATTGTACTTTGTACAATATTTGCTATTATTTTAGCTCAATTTTGGTCAAATATAACTGATATTAATGGATCAACAAACACGTCTCGACATCATTTATTCATTATGACGAAATACTTTGTCAATCAAGAAAAGTATTTTTATTTGATTCTGTTGCATATGATCGCAACATTATGTATTGGAATAACTATAATGTTGGGAATAGGTACAATGGTTATTACATACATTGAACATACTTGTGGAATGTTTAGAATTGCTAGGTACGAATGTGAAAAATGCATGAGTTTAATAATTTTAATTGTTATTATGCATTTGTTATCTTTATAAAACGATTATATTAAAAAAAGTTTATGTAGAGATTTTGGGTATTTGATAAACAAATTCTGTAATTAAAATACATTTATAGCTATCGTTTTGATCATGCAGTAAACATCAATATTCTACATAATAGTACGATAAAAAATATGATTTTGATGACCGAAGGTATAATTTATGCTATAGATATTCATCGTCAAGCTATGAAGTTTGTATCTATATCAACAAGATTCATGCAATAATATCTTATAATATAATTTTATTATTAAATATTTTTGCCTTTAAAGTTTGTCCAAGCATGTAGTGTCCACATTCGAGGTAACGATACTTTATTTCACAGGATGTGCAGTAGTTTGCTTTAGCCTCAATGTGTTTCAAGTAAGTTTTTGATTTCATATATTATAATGTATGAATGTTGTATTAAAATTATATATTAATAATAATTTTATTAATATGTATTTTATGAAATTAATACTACACATATGTAATCTTAAATAAAAACCAATAAATAATATACAAATAATAAAAATGCAACACACTACTGTATATATTTATAGATGTCAAAAGAAAATTAATATGAAAAATAGCCTACCATATATTCTACCATAAAATATAATAAAATTGCAAATATATATATTTATATAAATTTGCAGAATTTTTATTTTAAATTGTATAAAATATATTAGTATTTTTATCAATGCTTTGAAAGAATTATCTATTTCTATATAAATTGTAATCTTATTGTTAGCTGTAAGAATGAGCAAAACTTGTGCATTATTTGTAAGTTAAAACATATAAAAAAGATCGATAAATTTCTCGAAATTTGTTTCTTAGCTTTTCCAGATAACATCATCTGAAAATAATGTTAGTGAATTTTTACTGCCATGTATATATGCGTTTATAAGTATCTTATACATGTTTATAGCTAACTATGTGGGACAAAATATAATCGATCATAATAAACATATATTCGTCAC
>NW_017305800.1:93254-98613 GCF_001594115.1 Trachymyrmex septentrionalis | reverse complement strand
TATATATATATATATAAATGTCATTAACTAATAAAAAATTTATATCTTAAGTTAGCGATTTGTTACCTATAATCAATTTCGTAGGTACAATGTTCAGTGGTATAGAACCCCATTGCATATACAAAGACTGATACTATTTTTATTACAAAGAGGAGCCCAAGAATTTTCATTAAATATCAGTGGAGTACTTGACGCATCCATAGAAGGTTTTGCTACGGTAATATTTTCTAAAATATTTTAAAGCAGTCACATACATATGGATATAATAAAACAGCATGATCAATTGCAGTTAGTAAAGACTGCGGTATCTTATGTTACTGTCATGCATTCTGTACAAAATAAACATTAATTTATTATTATCATGATAAAAATATACAGTGCTGGACAAAAGTATATTGGTATAGCACGTTTGCTATTGTAAAATAAAGTAAGTATTTTCCAAGAAAAAACTGTTTCTGTAAAAAAAATTGATTTCATATTTGATAACACAATAATAAAAATTGTCATAAATAAATGTAATCAAAAAAGAAAAGTAATCCACTACTTTCTGTAAAATTATTAACTTATTAAAAAATTACTTAAATGGTACAAAGAATGGACACCAAGACTTTTCCGTGCTTCTTATTTAATAAGAAGAAGATAGAATTATGTTATCAACATGAATACACAATGTGAATTTTACTTCAAATCACATTGCGGATTCTTCTGATTTCTGAGATGTAGAATTTCAAAGTTTTCTATTTTTCAAACTTAAAAATAATATTCCAGCTACACATACACAGCAAAATCCTAGCAAAAACTTTGCTCACAAATTAGCAGCAAATTTAATTAGATTCCATTGCAGCTCCATAGCCATTTATGTCTGCATTAAGCTTGGAATTTGTTGACAAAACTTGCTGCTAGTAGACTAGCGGCAGAAATCGAGCAAGATCTTGCGCGTAATATTTCCAATGCGCAATTATTTATTATGTTAAATATTATTTTTAATTAATTTATTTCGTACAGACATTTACATAAATGTTTAAGTTGACTTTTCATTAATAAATAACATATAGAATAAAAGTAAGTAATGTGGAATGAGTCTATTATAATAATATAAATTAGAGACTTACATTATCGATTGACAAAGTACTACAATTTATATCGCTCTTTTTTTCAAAGTATAGCCATTTAAAAAAAAAAAAAACTGAGTGTATCTTAACTTTTATCCAATTAGGATAACTGTATTTGAAATGTTAGTTACATAAAGTGTGCACTATTACCATTTTGAGTCAAGTCAGAAAAGTATTAAGGTCATTTACAAAAAAAATTAATAACTTACGCAACATTTCATGTCAATACGCGAGAATAAAATATTAAACTCATAAACCATTAATTTTTCGATATTTCTATTTAATACTTTTATATACAGAGAATTATTAGAGAAATCATATTTTACCATTATTTGTGATCCGTCTGACTATATATATAACTTTGTTTGAAACATTCTTCCGTATTCTTTTGTATTTTTTAAGATATTTCGATGATGTGAATGTTAAAATGGAACACTCCGCATATATACTTTGTATTATGAATCATTAAGGTTAGAAAATTATTTTTTTATAAAATCTTATTTATCATCCTCTAACATATCTTGACAAATTATACTATAACCTATTCAATGGCTGTCAAGATACTTGATTACCGCAATGACAGTGACTCTCACTATATAAAGTAATTAAAACGAATTATCATTATAAATGAGTATTAATGAAAATCTTAATGTGGATAGAGGCCGATAGATATATTCAAAATTCCTACTTATTTCAAGGTTACCTTAAGTAATGAATAAAGATGCTAATACAATATGATTGATTTATGATTTAAAATTGTACTTAAAATAGTCTTAAATATAAAAACAAACTATAAATGCTAGTCATAAAGTGTTGCGTATCCGCATATCGTATTAACGTTGTATGTCAGTGTAGACAGTACAGAAAGTGAATATCAAGTGATTGTATCATTCCACATATCAAAATTTAATAGAATAATAAGCAAAGGCACCATATCGTATCATAGAACTAACACACAACAATTATACGATGTGCGAATATATACAAGTGCATAACTGCCATTATTTTAAAAAAATCGGTAATATGCATTGTATTGTTATATTAATTTTAATCATACTTATATGTAAAATTGTATGCAACTATCTGTTGCAGTTGATATCATTAATAACATTAAAATGTACTTTGGACTTTATTGCTAATACGCTGTCTTCCACATCTTTTTATGCATTGCCCACAATAATGTATTTCACATTCTATCTTAATATTGAAGTTGTAAGTTGATTTACAAAGTAAATGAGAGTTCGTTAAATGAGATTAATCTGTTTGTCAAATAAATTAATACAATAAAAAGTATTCCTTATTATGTAAATACAGTATAAAAAATTAATAAAATGACAAATAAAAAATTCACTGTTGGAGTTTCAGTACATATTTCAAGACTTAAAAAATAAAGTCGAAATCGATATTGTAGAAAAATATAGTTGTATCTTAAAACGTTATACAGTTGCGTTTATAAGTAAGACAATATTTATTAGTTTGTATGTAATCATGTCAATTTAATATCAAGTAGAATGAAATCGATTTAAACCTATTTTATGATACATATGTTTTACGTACGTTACGATTTATTATATGAATCTATTAATCCATTAAAACTCATGGTTACATCAAGATTAGCAAAAAACAACAATAAAAATAAATTTAGAGCACATAAAAACGCTACTAATATAGAATCACATTATAAAAATTAATTAAAACTAAAAAATTGAAACTAAATTATAAAATTTTGCAAATAATTGTTATAAATAAGTTATTAAATATTTACGCCAATTAATTACGCCAACCAATTTCACGGGAAAAGTATTTACGACAAAAATACGTATAATTTTTTCTAATTGTATTCTTTTTATTAACCTTGCTAGTCTAGCAATGGGTAGGAGCTTCAATTCCTAATGTTTATTATTTTTTTGTAACGTGGAGAACGCCAAAAATATACCTATTTTTTCATAATTTTTTACGTCGTAGAATCAAGTAACGTAATCAATTTTTTTAATTATAATAATTAGTTGAAAAATTAATTTTTATAATTATTTCTATATCAAATGTTCTCTTATGCTCCAATTCTATTTCAAATTGTTCTTTTGACAACCTTACTGATGGGAGTTAGACAAGACAGCTGACATATACAATATTTAATACATTTGCTAAAAATATTAATCGCGTAAATCAAAATTTTAAAAATTAATAGTGCTACGTATTGACATATAGAATGCAATCATTTTTATATTAGAAGCTTTACTAGATACGCTCAGCATCAAATAGATTAAAAGTTGAAGACATCTCTCTCAAAGACTAATTGTATGTGTACTTTGTGAATGTGTAGACTTGAATAAAGTTCCAGCGCTGAAAAGGAAGAAATGCGCTTGCGTGGCTTTTCCCCAAGTAACTCAGTTTCGTGAGAAAGATACATCTGGTAAATTACCTTTAACGTTAAATCGATCGTATAAATATTTAGAGAGAAACTGAATTAAGCGCATTTGGATCTTATAGTAAACTTATATTACATAATTAGGCATCACAATTTACTGAAATTGCGTTAAAATTTAGAAAAATAAAGGTACAGAATATTCAATTGAACGACAGAAAAATAAAAGGCACTCGTCGATTTCTTTTACTTTTATATTTAGTAATATTTTGAAGCTAACAGAGAGATGATACGTTCAGAAGTACAATATAGCAATCTTAATAGAATCCTATTGCTTGCTGTCGGTTTATGGCCGTACCAACGATCTAAATTTATCCGATTTCAGTGTATTTTCTTATACACTCTCCTGTGGACGGGTATTATATTTCAAGTAAAGCTAAAGTATAAAAACATTTTACAGGAGAGTTGCCAAATGCGCATCGATTGACTCAATTGTATATTATCGGTAAATGTTACGTTTAGTTTTCTTCACGTCCAATCTTGATGAAATCAGGCTTATTCAACGCGTCTTTACATAAAACGGACGAATCTGGCAGTCAAAAGTGTAATATTGTAACAAAATTATAAAATAAATAAGAAATGAGTAATACAGATCAAAATTTAACAAATTATATTTTGTTTTGTGCTTGTTAACAGCATATTAAAAGTCAGATACAAACTGATGTTAATTTTTTATCAATTTATCTAATAATAATGTATTTTATTCTAAATTTAGTATTTTTATAAAGAAAAGATTATTATAAAATATTTTACATTCAATGTATGTACATATTTGCAATAAAATTATTATAATGATTAAATCGATATGTTTCAGATACGATTTAGGAGACCAGTTGCTTAAATCGTATCTTTTGTAGCACACTAAAAGATTTATAACAAAATTGATTTGTTATTAGTGTAAACATGTAATAATATATATTTAAAAGCTATATTTTTCATCAAACTATATTTATCAATGTTCATTTACATACAAATTAGTTGTTCAAATGAAGAAATGGAAAATATAATAAGAAATAATTTAAGCAGTACACGTTTGACAACTCTCCATAATAATCATACTTTTTATAATAATTATACTTTTTAAAACTATATTTTTGTAGCTAACACCATTAATAACATATAAACGTACTTTGAATGGTATCATCAAAATGCTGTCTTCCGTATCTTTCTATATAATGTTTATAATACAGTATAGTGCATTTTGTCTCAAGATTAAAGATGTAAGTTGATATCTTACACAATAGCCACATCAAATAGAATTAATCTGTCTGTCAAATAAATTTTTATAGTAAACCTATTTGTTTGTATATGTAAAAATAATATAGAAAATTAATAAAATGATAGGTAAAGAATTTATTGATGCAGCTTAAATACATACATAATAAATTAAAAGATAACAATGAAATTATTATTGTATACAAATATAGTTACATTGCTAAACGTTACACGGTTATGCTTACAGGTAAGACGATATCTTCATTTTGCGTGTAATCACACATTTTTAGTTTAATATCTAATTATAAACATTATAAAAAAATCGATTTTAGCATATAATTTCATCATTTTCGTATATACTTGTATGTGTACGACTTATTACTTGCGTACATTAAATTAAAGCATATGAGATGTGCATTTGCGAATAGCAAATATGTTTAACAATAATCAAATAAAATAGAAAAATAGCTACTAATTTTATAATAAAATATTCTATTAAAAATTTCATAACAAAGCGTATGATAACAAAATAAGATAACAATTATCAATTTTGCAGTAAAATTCTATTTTAATAAAATTAAAAATTATTTTATAGTGCATGTATATA
>NW_017305800.1:59926-93220 GCF_001594115.1 Trachymyrmex septentrionalis | reverse complement strand
ATATATATATATATATATATATACGGTATATATGAAGTAATTTTAGATATTACAAATTTAAATGACAAATTCTTTTGCATTTTAGCATTTGGAATTTGTGCATTATTTATTATTGCTATATTTCAAATTTGGTATGTAGCTAAAGTTGATATATCGATGAATATATCTCAATCATATCATACAGTTATTGTGACAGAGTACTTTGTTGATCAAAAAAAGTATTTGTGTTGGATTCTGTTACATATATACATAGTATTATATACTGGATCGATTATAATGTTGGGAATAGGTACAATATCTATTACATATATTGAGCATATTTGTGGAATATTTAAAATTGCTAGGTACAAATGGACCTAAGAGCATAATTTTAACTATTATATAAAATTTAAGTAAAACTCTTGTTTAAAGTAGGGGAGACCGGTGCTTGTTGGCACAAGAAGCAAATTGGCATTGCATTCTGTTTACGTATTTATGATAAAGGAAATAATGGAAAAGTTACTGCAAAATATTTCTTTCATAATGTAGATACTTCTCCCTAAGTATCACTTAAATCAAACAAGTATTAAATAGAAAAAGAAAAGTCTGATTCAAGAGCAGACAAGTAAATTTTTGAGCATTTCATAATTTCGTATTAATGTCCTTCGACTTGCGAAAGTAAATCTAAGATGTATTACCATAGTTAAAAGAAAAGTGTATGTTAGTATACAATACATTATTTTTTAAGTGACAATTATAATTTGTTATAATAAAATGATTAAAATCGGACGTGTGTGTGCAAGGATAGAGTGCATTGGCTCATATCATAAGAAAAAGTTAAATTAACATACTATACAGCATATGTGAATATTTAATTACAATTTAACTCTGATAATATTTATATTTAGTATATTTCTATATTAAAATAAGATACAATTAAAATAATTTACACTTATTTTTCTGTAACAACATTTTGCTATTTGATCATTACAAAATAACTTTAAAAGATACAATTTTTACTGAAAAGTACATATCTATTATATAATTTTTTTTTCTATTATTTTTCTATTTTGCTTGTGTTAATTTAATATAGAATTTATTATAGAAGCAATTTATACTGTGATATGCATCAATAGTTTCCATATTTCAGATTAACTATAATGCAACATATTCGTATTTCATTTATTGTAAAGAAACTATATAGTATAGAACTATTACTGATATGAAAATGTAAAGAAAGCTTGTCTCTACCATATTAATATTTTTTTATCATAATAATTAATGGTTTAAAAAATCTAATGCCGAAATTGTGAAAACTGTGCCAATGAGATCCGGACTCTTCTATTTCGAATCAATTACTTTAACATATGTTGTTAAAATTATGATCCCGAACACCATACAAAAAGTTCTAGCTGTCACGTTGTTTATCAAAAACTGATTAAAAAAGTTGATAATATAAAGATCTAATTTCATAATTTAAATTTTACTTACAATTAGCTTAAAAATATTATTCACATTATCCTTACTGATATCATTTAATAAACATGTTACATAATACATTGAAGTGATGAACAATGTGCATTTACTGTAAAATTTGCAATATAAAAATGATGACTGCGCTCAAGGTGCTGTAGAGTTTTGTCACCGCTTTTATTTTCATCGTTACGATGCTGCGAATAATTGCGTTACACAATAGTTTGTGCTGCAATTCGCTAATAGAGAAAACTTCCAATTTCTTTGGTCTACGTACGAAGAAGAGGAGACTTCGCTCTTCCTGTATCTCCATCAACAAATAAATATAACATAAAACTCTATTTTTCAAACTCTATTTTTCATTGAAAACTTAATGTGATTATATTTCCGAAACCCAACTTCTGCTTATAAAGCAAATCGATGCCTACAATTGCACAGTGCAACACTGTTAGTACACATTTAGTATCACAACTTACTTCTTTAATATATACAGTGTCAAAAAAACTATGTTCTATTTATGAAATTTTTTTGTTAATAACTTTTTAATGAAGAACGAGCAAAGGCTAAAATCTTTTGATTGTTCTGATTGTTACTTAGTAGAACATCTTTGACAGCATGTGTCAAAGATAAGGTAATCGATGCGGAGTTCACACAAGAATTAAACAAGAGCTTTTTACTAAAATTTATCTTTATATAGTGCATTAAAAGAAGTTAATGTAGAAGTGTTTTAGCAAAAAAATTTAGCAAAAAAATTATTAATAGTCAATATAAATGGCTATAAAAAAAAACACATTTACAGCTATCGCATTGAACATGCAGTAAACGTTGATATTCGAAATATTACGATAAAAAAAAAAATTTTGATGATCAAAGATATCATTTGTGCCGTAGACATTCATCGTCAAGCTATGAAGTATGTATCTGCGTTTTTTATATCGTGCGATACATTTACTAATATTTACTAAAATTTTTATTTTTAAGAATAGCGAAGCATTACATGACTACATTCGAAACAATGATATCTTGTTTCACGGGATGTGTAGTAGTTTGTTTTAGTTTTAATTTGTATCAAGTAAGTTTACGATTTTATGTAATAATATGAAGGTTGCATTAAAATTGTTATTTCTTACTAATACCGTAATTTTTATAAATATATGTATATCCAAAAGCAACAAATCAATACCACACATATGGTATAAATCTTAAAAGCTGCTAAATAATATGTATTATAAATGATGAATTCAAAACTATATACATATACTTATAAATGTTATAATAAGAAAAATAACGTAAAACATAATCAAACATATTCGATTACAAAACATAGTAACATTGAAAGTACATATTATTAATGCAAATTTGTAGAACGTTTATTGTCATTATAAAAAACATCACAAATCGATTGCCCACATCACATTTGCCGACAAAAATTATTATCTATAGCTCGATTGCCAATAACATGCATTTTTGCAGACTAATAAAAATTTCAGAAATAAAGTCACATTTGCCTACATATATTTTTATCTGTAGCTCGAATGCTTACATGTATTATTGCCTATAGCTTAATTGCTTATATATACTATACTCTGCTTTACAAATTATTTTTTTACATAATTTAATATTAATTTTATATTTGTTCGCAAAAGTGCTTGTATGCAATCGAGCTATAGATAATAATTCATTCATGTAGGCATTAATATATGTGGACAAACGTAGCATCATTTTGAAATTTTTACTTGTGCGCAAAAGTATATATAAGCAATCGAACAGTAAAAACATCTTAGTAGGATTGAGTTGTATGTTATAGATTGATATAATAGTTAAATCATAGATACATATGTAGAAGATTGATATTTACTATGTAAAATTTGTTTCTTAGCTTTTCCAGATTGACATCATCAGACATCATCAGATATCATCTGAAAACAATAAAACAAATGCTAGCGAATTTATATTATCATTTGCGTTTGCGTCTGTATGCATCTTATACATGTTTATAGCCAACTATATGGGACAGAATATAATCGACCACAATAATCACGTATTTATTACTGCGTAAGAGAAACATTTTTGTGTGATTGTTGCTTCTTGCATTTGTTACAACAATAAAAACAGAAATTGATCTGCTGCATTTAAATTAGAACATATGTCAATATTAATTAATTAAGAACTACAACCATAAGCAAGCGATTTGATGTCTGTATATCCAATTCTGTAGGTACAACGTTCAGTGGTATAAAACCCCATTATATGTACAGAGAATGATACTGTTTTTACTGCAAAGAAAAGCCAAGGAATTTTCATTAAATATCGGTGGGATATTTGATGCATCCATAGAGGGTTTTGCCACGGTAATAGTTTGTGGGATATTTCAATTTCTATTTACATATAGTTACAATAAAAAAGTATGTTTATAATTGCAGCTAATAAAGGCCTCTGTATCTTATTTTACAGTCATGCATTCTACACGATGACAAAATAAATATTTATTAATTTATTATTGTCTTAATAAAAATATAGTTAAAGAAAAAGGATGATGATAATGCATTTCGAAAATAATAGATTCATTTTTTCAAGATAGATATTTCTCTGTGTTATAAAAAAAGATTAAAGTTATTTAAATTAAAATAGTGTGACTGTTTTCATACTGCATATATGCACATCGTGAAATTTTTGAGTCGCTTCGCATGGAAATCATACACCCATAAACCACTTCCTCTCCTATATTCAGTTTTTTATACTGTTTGTTATTCGTACACACTTTACAACACAAAGCGAAATTCATTTCGTAATAATTGCCAATGTTTTATAATATAGCGTACACATAAAGTAATATAGCTATTCATTTTACAGAAAAATCTGAAATAGAAATTATTTCATACATGCGGTATACATAAAACAATTTTAGATACTAAGAATTTAAATAACAAATATTTTTTACTCTTTTTTGGTATTTGGAATTTGTGGAATGTTCATTGTTATAATAGCTCAAATTTGGTCATTTATAGTTGATTTAATATGAACGTCTCAATCACATTATTTACTTATTATGACAGAGTACCTTGTTAATCAAGAAAAGTATTTCTATTGGATGTTGTTACATATGTACACAGTATTATATTTTGGGTTGATTATAATGTTGGGAATAGATACATTGCTCATTACATATATTGAGTATATTTGTGGATTATTAAAAATTGCTAGGTATGAACGTAGATATAGGAGCATAATAATATTTTAACTGTCATATAAAATTAATAAATAATAAATAAAAAAAACACATGTGCAGCTATCGCATTAAGTACGGAGTAAACAATAATATTATAATAAAAAATAAAATTTTGATGACCAAAGGCATAATTTGTGCCGTAGTTCATCGTCAAGATTTGAAGTATGTATTTGTGTTTTTTACATCGTGCAATACATTTACTAATATTCACTAATTTTTTTATTTTTAAGAATGACGAGGCATTTCACGATTGCATTTAAAATAATGATGTCTTGTTTCATGGAATGTGTAGTAGTTTGTTTTAGTTTTAATTTGTATCAAGTAAGTTTTATGTAATAATATATTAAAATTGCATTAAAATTATTATTTATTATTAATACTGTAATTTTTATAAATACGTTTATATCTGAAAGCAACAAATCAATACTATATATAAATTTTAAACACTAAATAATATATAAATAATGAATATAAAACTATATTCGGTAAAAATACCGATTAGAGAACCCAGCTCCAGTGACCTTGACCTTGACGTATGTTGTCAAGGTCATGACTCTGACTGACCTCCAACAGATTTTAGCTGTCGCTTATTATTATTTGTTAAAAAATTATTAACAGTCAATGTTAGTACTTATTTCTCTGTTTTACATGAAGAGTCAGATAATTTTAGATAGGGAAAAAAGTAGAGGTGGAATTCAAGGAATATAACTTTCTACGCGAAGCAATTTTCACCTTACCTCCTCTCCTGACAAGGTGTAAAAAGTCGGACGCACTTTAGCAAGGGAGCAAGTGAACTGAAAGCCACTTTGCGTGCAAAGTCGAATGCTTCTTGGCAGGGGAAAAATGAAATTCCTTTCGCATGGAAAGTCATTACGTAAGCAAGAAAAAGTATAGAATAATTTTTAATATTGTATGTAGTGGAAATAAGATAAAACGATTAAACAAAATAATATTGTTTCGTTTTCAAAAGAATATATAAAATTGCATATTATAAATTATATATTTTTTCTTAATTGCAATTAAGATTTGTAACAAATAAATATTTTTATAACGAATACATCGGAAGAAATTTAATATTATGTATATATACAAATTGTATTGTGCACCATTAAAAAATTGAAAAATCATTTTTTCATAAAATTTTATTATTTTCTACTAGATTTTATTTTGATATTTGTGTAATGATGGAATAACCTGTTTAATAGTTATTAAGATTTCCGCAATAATATTATAGTAATTCTCATAATCAGTGTACAAAGCAATTAATTTTATGTCAATGCATGAGGACACGAGTATTCATATATTAAGTTTTAAATAATAAAAAATTTTATATTGTATAGATTTCAATTTGAGCTTCAAAAATTTTATCCCGTGAGCAAGAAACAGTTTTGCACAGATTTTATTTTATTTTCACTTTTACATTTTTAACGAAAATACAATACTTATACGCGAATATACAAGTGTATAACTATCATTACATACGTTTTTTTAAATTTAATATATTATATTATTATTTTTGATCACACACATGTGAAATTGTGTAAACATTATTTACTTGCAGTTGACACCATTAATAATGTTAAAATGTACTTTGAACTTTCTTACCAAGATGCTGGCTAGCGTATTTTTCTGTACAATATTCACAGTAAAGTACTATGTATTTCATCTTAAAATTGAAGGTGTAAGTTGATGGTTTACAAAATATTCCTAAAATGAGATAATCTGTCATATTGCAAAAAGTATTTTTTATGTGAACAAAGACTATATTGACATAAATAACAGATTAAAAATTATATGATGGATCCTTTATATTATATATTTAATAATTTAAAAGACGAAAATGAAATTAATATTATAAAAAAATATCATTGTATTGCGAAACGTTATGCAGTTGTGTTTATGGGTAAGACAATATTTATTGATTTCCGCCGATAAATATTGAATTAGGGGAAAAGTCCTTTTACAAGTTGGGAAAAAAACTTTTAGCAACCCATATATTCTATTTTTTTTGAACTGACAATTATACTACTGACCTTTTTCTTTTTCTTTTTACTTAATCCGCGAATAACTGATAAACAAAAAATCGTAGAAACATTTTTAAAAAACGATTTTGTAGAGAAAGCTTCAAGCTTTCATGATAAATAGTCGAAAATTTGCGCAAATTTTTTTGGGCACGCTGTAGACTTAAAAGTAAAAATGAAATTTTTTATTTTTTTTTAGCTCGTAGTTTTTAATATGTAAAAATTACAAAACTCACATAAATTCAAAAAATATAGTAATAACTCGAAAGTAAAGATTTCAAGCTTTAAAACCCTTTTTTTAAATTGAAATTTTAATCATTTTTAACGAAGATATTGATGAGGAAAGGTCCTTTGACAAGCTTGTAAAAAGACTTTTTCCCTAATATATTCAATTTATATGAGCAATCAAGTGGAGAAAAAGAAATCGATTTTAGTATATTATAATGTTTTCATATAAGTATATTTATATAATTTCGTATTACAAATCAAACTAATCAAGACTCCTTATAAATCAAAGAACTGGGAAGGATACGAGCTGGATAGGATAATTTTTATTCAAAGTTTATTTATATTAATTTGTGTTCTCTCTGAAGAGGGCTCAAAAGTGAGCTGAAATATGTAAGCGCATTTTAGTGAATAAAAAAGTTTCACACTTCATAGATATATTATTTGCGCGACGTCTTCTGCGCTTGACTCCTACTACCCGTATATCCTTTTCAGTTCTTTATATAATTTATTACATAAATCTATTAAAAAAAACACCAATTATCATAAATATGCATTTGCGATAAATAGGAAATATGTTTATAAATCGAATAAAGTAAAAAAAATGGCCATTAATTTTTAAATTTTAATACTATTCTGTGTTAAAAAAGTACACTATAGTACAATGTATAATATACATAAAATTATTGTATAACGTTAGGAATTTATGACGCTTTTATGCATTTTAGCAATTACTGTTTGTGTAGTGCCGGCTTCTATTGTAGCTCATTTTTTATACATAACTGATAGTAATGTATCGATAAATGCGTCTGAACCACAACGTTTCATTATGGTGGTATATTTTATTAATAAGAAAAAATATTTCTATTTGATTTTGTTGCATGTGTACACAATATTTTGTATCATATCAATTATAATTGTAGGAACAGGTACAATACTCATTACGTATTTTCAATATACCTGTGGAATATTTAGAATTGCTAGGTAAGAACAGACATGCAAATAAACATTTTTTACAACAGTTTAATAATTCATGTTATTATATAAAACTTATATCTATATAAATTTACAAAAGTTTTTATAAAAGTTCGGTTTACTGAAAAATTGTCATTTAAAAAGTTACATAATTACAATGCAAACATTTATACAGTTATCGTATTGAGCATGCAATAATTATCGAAATTCATCGGCAAAATATTGCGTTAAAAAATAATAGTTTGATGACCGAGGGCTTAATTTGTGCCATAAATATTCATCGCCAAGCTATAAAGTTTGTATTTACATCAATAATATTCGTACAATACATTTAATTAATGATATTTCTTTTTTTTAAGATTATCGAACAACTTTCTGTTCATGTTCGGGAAAATGTCATTTTTATTAACTGCCTGTTGTGTTGTTTGCATAAGCCTCAATTTGTTTCAAGTAAGTTTCCAATTTCGTGTATAATAATGAGAGTGGCATCAAAATTATATAATACGCGTTTTTGTAATAATTCCATACATATTACACAAATGACAAGAATCAAAGTTATAAATCTCCACAATAAAAGATAATAAATCACAAATGGCGAATGTAGAACTATATATGTCTATAGATGCTTTAACAAGAATAATAACAAATAAGAATTAAACAAACAGATAATCTCTCACAAAACTTAATATGTTGCAGGTACATACTATGTCCACGCTGTACCGTTTCTAAGCGAATCGAGTTGAAATTAAGAATGTTCTGGTTATACAATCCCATACAAAACTTACTTAAATTTGAAATTGATGAAATTCTATACTTTTATAAGTTAAAATATGTGTCGTATCGTATATAGAACCTAAATAATGTGATATTTGGCATTATAAATGAATATGTATATATTTGTATTCTGTCTGTAAAAATTTTTGGACGTGAATTTTCCTTGAAATTAACTGTAAGAAATGAAAGACGTGCCGCATATTACTAACATTTAATGTATATCGGACATCACGTGATACTTAAAAATCAAAAAGATATGTAAACTAATTTTCGTACTATTGATACTTTTGAGTTGTCACGTTTTGAGCAGTCGAAATATGGTTATGTAGTCCATTCGGAATTTTGCTTTATTATTAACATCTTGATAACAGGTTAGTAAATCAATATAAATTTTCTTTTTAGAAACGTTGCAGTATTTTATTTACTCACACAGAAATATTGGCAATGTTGCTTCTTTATAATTTTATTGATATAAGTGAAAATATGCTGCTGCTCGGTGGAGATAAATCATTGAAATCGCTGAAAATCACTAAAATCTATATCAATTAACCCATAATATATACTTGTATTTCAGTATAAATTATACTAACATGGGTCAACTGAATATAGATTTCAGCGATTTTCAGCAATTTTAGCGATTTTATCGATTTATTTTCATCAGAAGTATTTTATAAAAACTTATGCAAAAATAAATTAGATAAGTCATGAACTAGAGAATCAACTTCAGGACTTACATAGGTCTTCAAATAATAAATAGAACCAATTTATTAAATTTTCGAGTTATTTTCAGTGTTAGAACGTTAACACCAGTACATCCTTAAATCATCAGCGATATAAAGGTTGAAGCGCGTCGCTGAGATAATGAACAACACTTCAAACGGATATTATCCATAGATTTTGTGGTTGAACCATCATTACGTGCTTCAAATGTGCTCTGACCACTTCTCTTAGATCGGCCACACACGTTTAAGTAAACTTGTCAAATCTGCTTGTACAAGGCACTTGTGCGAATTTATTTGAATGTGTGTGCCAGGAAACTGCACATTTATTTTAGCTTGCACAAATGACTTGAACAAATATAAAAATTCATTCGATATGCTTACACAAATGACTTACACAAGTAAATCGGAGCATACGAGTATATGACACGCTTAAAATCTAATCAGAATGTCTGTTCGCATATTGCTTACTCATTTGAACTCAACACATTCGTTTTATCTTTCTTTAACATCTGAATGTATATTTATGTAATTTTAAATGTAAAAATTTTTAAGAATTTTAAGTAACGCGAACAGACCTTAATTATAGCTTAATTCGCTTTTAGTCATAATAACAATCACTTAACTCGATTCGCTCGGAAACGACATGGCGCGGCGTAGACATAACGATACAATTTATGCAATTTTTAATGAGTCGAAACTATGTCGAAATTTTAATAAGCATTATTAATAAAAATCTACATAATTTTATAAAACAACAATCATAACTTTATATAAAAGTTGCATGTATTTATACTTGGGTTTAAAACGTAAACACGAGCTTTATAACAATTTGCATTGTTTTTGTATTTATCATCTTAATTTTACAAATAAAGAAAATTTGTGGAATGATAGTAAAACATTAAAATAGTAAATAGTATTAGTTAAAAAAACTGATCATTTTCATAAAATCTTTTTTTCAGCTTTTTCAGGTAGCATTATCTAAAAGTAATTTCTTCGAACTTATAAGTCCGTTGATATGTGTGTCACTAATCACTTTCTATGTATTTATTGCCAATACTATAGGGCAGAATGTAATTGATCATAACATTCACATATTCGACACTGCGTAAGAAAAACATTTTTATAAGAAAAACTGTATGAAAACGTTTTTTCAATTTTTGTTGAAGCAACAATGTATATATACGTAGAAACATTAATTTTATATTAAATAATATATTTAATGTGTATTTTATAATAAATCAATAACATATAATTTGAAAATAATTAATAAAATATTCCTATTTAAAAATAGCGATTTATAATATATATTTCATTTCAAAGGTACAATGTTCAATGGTACAGAACCTCATTACATATACAAAGAATGATACTATTTCTATTGCAAAGAAGATTAAAGAAATTTACTTTAAATATCGGTGGAGTATTTGATGCATCTTTGGAAGGTTTCGCCATGGTAATATTTTATACAATATCTCAGAACATGTATAATATTTTATCAGTTTACACATAGATACAATACCAGAATGTTTATATACTTGCAGCTAGTAAAAGCTTCAGTATCTTATTTTACTGTCATGTATTCTGTGCAATGACAAAATAAATATTAATTTAATACTGTCATAGTAAAGATGTAGATAATGAAGGAATGATGTTTTCACATTTAAAAAAGGGATAAATTTATTTTGTAAATACATAATATACCTATATAGATCTATATTAAGATACAAATTTTTTAAAATAAAAAAAAACACATTTTCTTAAAACACATTTTTGGTGCAAGTATTTGTTTGTTCTATTTAAGTAAAATCATTTAATTTTATGTAAATACATATGTTATTTTACATATATTGTTACGTACTTTCACATATTTTACAATATATAACGCACGCGCACGCACACGCACACACACAAAAGTACTAAGATTTGCTTTTATTAAATATAGGCATTCTCTTATTTAATTAGATTTATTCTTATTGGCCAATTTATATTATACTGTTTATTTAAAGCTAATTTAATTTAAAGAAATCATTTTTCTGTACAAATCAATGTGCAGTTTTTTTTTTTTACAAAAGTAGAATATTTTAAAGTAAGAAAAGATTTTTCCTGCAAATATGTAAAATAATTACTCTTTAATTGATTTGAATTTAATTCTTTATAATTCAGCAATTTTTTTTAATGTACACAGATATTCTTCTGTTAAGAATAAAAAATCAAGATACTAGTAGTTCAAGTTTCTACAAGATACTGAAATTAATATAAGCATAATTGTTAAAATATATTATAGCGAATTTTCATATACTTTATATTATCGGTAAATAAAATCTTTTGCGTGCTGAATTTATTATTGCGACGTATATAAATTATTACACTTAATTAATTATATTTATATCAATGTAAATAATTTTGAACATAAGTTCAAAAATTTCATTACTAATAGAAAATTAAAAAATTAAGCAATAAAAAGGAAAGAATATTAATTACAATGAATAATTTAATTATAGACAATAAACTTACAAATCAGTATTCGACACTTGCTTGCTGAAAATATTAATTTCGTCCAACGCAATCTTAAAATGTAATAACGTTATGTATTAATATTAGGTGTACAAAAAAGTTCTGAGCTTTTTTTTGTAAAATTCAATCTTTATTTAAAAACAAACGAAAAAATATGCTTGCTGCGTAACGCCAAGCTGTTCTGCAAGCTCCTTTTCAGTTTGCGCAGAGTTTATATCCAGCAGTGCTTGCAATTCGTCCGTTTCAATCTTTTCAGGGCGTCCAGCACGCGATTCATCTTTAAGACTGAAATCTCCTTGGCGAAACTTTTGATACCACCTTTTGCATGTTGCATGACTTACAGCGTTCTCTCCATATGCAGCACAAATCATTTCAGTGGCTTCAGCAGCATTTTTCTTCAGATGAAACGCGAAGTGGATGGAAAATCGAATATGCTCTTTTGTAATTGCCATCGTGAACACTACTGATTTTTGAGGTTATGTGCATCAAACGCCAAACCGTATCGCATTTCAGGAGGTTAAATGTTACTGTTTTAAAACCCCAAAAGGGCGGGAAGATATATAAAATTTAAATTGTTATTTCGGTTGTATCAAATCTAAAGCTCAGAACTTTTTTGTACACCTAATACTAATATTTTCAAATTATGAACTTCATCAGATAAATTAGGATCGAAAAAAAACTAAAGAAAAAAGAATATTCTTTCGAAGCGTATCGAACGAGTGCGTAAATTAGAATGAAGTCCTGGCGCTGAGAGAGAGAAAATGCGCCTGCGTGACCAGTAACTTATTTTCATGAGAAACTAACATCCGTCGAATTACCGGTAGTATCAAATCAATAAGATAAATATTCGTCATTTACTCAGAAAGTTATTTAGCGCCGTTAGATCTTATACAGCAAACTTTTACACAACTAATCATAATAAAATTATGAAATTTAAAAATTAGACTAAAAGACATGAAAATGTGAAATTTTCAGTCAAATAGTGAAAAAATGGGATTAGTATACTATCAATGATGTTTTCAGTCTTCACAGTAATATACACTACTTTACCGCTCGAAGAGAAAATGATATATCCAGAAACTCATGATAATCTCAATAAAATTCTATTACTTGCTGTTGGTTTATGGCCTTATCAACAATCCAAATTTACTCAACTTCAATTTATTTTCTTTTGTACTATTTTGTCAGCAGGTATTATATTTCAGGTAAAAAACAATATAAAATTATTATATAATATAAATTATTGACGATCTTTCATGTCAATTTATATCAATCCATATTATGCGCGCAACTTAATTTTTGTATCAAATGAGAAACCAAAGCACTCGATGTCTGCCTAGCTGCCCCTCCCCCCCTCTACTTCCAAATCTTAATGAAAAATTTATGGAATAATGCGCTATTCATATCCACAAACAAAAATTTTTGCGCTCATTCCGTTTAGCTAAAAAAAAATTTTTTTGTGGAGGGCTGAGTAGGCAGTCAGTCAGCCCCTCCACCCGTTAAAAACAATCTAGTCGAAGTCTATTTTTAATTTATGCGCTATGAATTCCAAATGAATATAGCTATTCATTCCAAAATTTTAAACGATTTAGGAGTGAATATGATTGTTCATTTTAAGAAGGAAGTGCCTTAAGAGTTGCAGCGCAAAAATCGAAAGTGCTTGGAAATAATAGCGCATAAATCCTGTATATTTAATTTTTTAAATTGTTTTTAACGGGGGAGGCTAACTAACTGCCTACTTAGCTCCCACAAAAAATTTTTTTTTAGCTAAACGGAATGAGCGCAAAGATTTTTGTTTGCAAATATAAACAATGCATAAATAGCGCATTATTCCATAAATTTTTCGTTAAGATTTGATTAAGTGGGGAGGTCAGCTAGGCAGACGTAAGCACTCACTATAGAGATGTAAATTGTTGGTTAACAATTGTATGTATTGATTTGTAACCATTAATACATGTCATTTTTAGAAATAATACAATATATCGTATTTTTTTAAATTATATTTATATATGAAAACTAACTTTTTGCAGTTGACACCATTAATAATATTAAAATGTACTTTTAACCTTGTAATAAAGGTGCTGTCTTCCGTATCTTTCTTCATATTGTGCATGATAAAATATAACACATTCCATCTTAACATTGAAATTGTAAGTTCATAACTTATTGAGTATCCGTTAAATAGAAGTAAATTGTCCATTAAAAAATTTTTATTGCATCAAGTGTTTTTAATATTTACAAAGATAGTAAATATAGAAAATTAATAACATAAAATAGGTAAAGAATTTATTCATAGAGCTTCGATATATATTCAATGAGTTAAAGGATAAAAACGAAATTGCAATTATATATAAATCTGGTTACACTGCTAAACGTTACACGATTATACTTATGGGTAAGATAATATTTATTAATTTTTTGTAATAATATTTTTAGTTGGTAAATATGCAGAAGTAATGCTTTCTCAATTATCGTGTTTTTTTTTCAATAATTAATAAAACTAGTTATAACAAGATAGGTATATCATATTTTAAGAGAAGGTTTGTGATTTCTGTGGGAAAAATTCTATTTCACAAACAAATAAGTAAATAATAGTTTCGTTTTTTATTAAAATGTTGATGTAAAGTTTCTTTGTCTTTCACATTATCTATATTAGCTATAAAATCGCAGTAAAACGTTTGCAAAAATGAAAAATGTATACACTTGACTTCTCCTTCTGTTAAGGGGCATTCGACTTTCCACGCAAAGCAAGATCTACCTGAGTGAAAAGTCACGTCACTGGCAGAGTAAGGGGTGGAACTCGTTTCGCGTGGAAAGTCATCATAGAACTTATAGTATTGTAATAGAAGGAAAATACGTCGAGCTGTGAGCAAGATCTAAAGGACAGAAATATCTTTCGATCCTCTTTTATTTTCTTTTAGCACATGCGCAGAAAGAAGAAAAGTTACTGAGCAGAACAGAAATATTTTTCTATCCTCTTCTATTCTCTTTTGGCACATGTGCAGAAAGAAGAAAAGTTACTGAGTAGGACAGAAATACATCTTCTGTCTCTCAGATCTTATTCATATTTTCCGCTCATTGGTTGGATAGGTTATTCTCCATCCATTACTACACTGAAAGAAAAGATTGGTTGCTGTAGTAAATTAGATGGTTAAATATGACATAGCATTTTTAATTGATTGCAACGGTCAAAATTGATTGCTGCAGTCAATTAAAAATGTTATGCGATAACCATCTAATTTGCTGCAGCAACCAATCTTTTCTTTCAGTGTATAAGTTCTATAAAAATCGTGCGCCTAAACAGGAGGAAAGGGGGGAATAAGGTGAACCTCATTTGCGTAGAATCACTAGAAGAATCTTTATATTTATAAACATTGAAGTGTATAGTCGTTCAAAGATTTTTGTTCATTAAATTTGAAATAGAGATTTTTTTCTCATAAAAATCACAAATTAAAACGCCCTCTTAAAACATTGTATATACTTTAATTGTATTTTTTTGTAACTAGCTTTATGCATAAATGAAAAAAAAATCGTGGTTTTTAGTGAAGCATCATTTTTGAACACTTAGCCTTTCATCCGACCATTTACATATAATTTATTATATAAATCTGTTGAAGCATGTTTTTAATAAATTAAATAAAATTTAAAACAGTTAGCAATTTTACAATAAAATCTTATTCTATTAAAAAATGTTTCATAATACACCATACACGTAAAATAACACAGTTATCATTTTTGCTGTAAAATTCAAGATAAGAATTATTTTGTAATGCATACGTACAGCATACATAAAACAATTTTAAATACTGAATATTTAAATAACAAATTCTTTTTACTTCTTTTTAGTATTAGAGATTTGTGCAATGTTCAGTCTTGTAATAGCTCAAATTTGGTCGTTTGTAGCTGATGTTAATACAATGAATACATCTCAATCACATAATTTATTCATTATGACAGAGTATCTTGTTGATCAAGAAAAGTATTTCTATTGGATTCTGTTATATATGTACACAGTGTTATGTATTGGATCGATTATAATGTTGGGGATAGGTACAATGTTCATTACATATATTGAGCATATTTGTGGAATATTTAAAATTGCTAGGTATGAATGGACCAAAGAGCATAATAATTTTAACTGTTATATATAATTTAGGTAAAACTCTTGTTTAGGATATTTCGAACCAATAATATATGTTGTCAAAATCATAATCTGAAACACCATCATTCAAAAGATTTTCATTGTGAAGTTGTTTAACAAAAAGTTATTAATAAAAAGTTGATAATATAAAGACATCTAACTCCATTATTTGAATTTTATTTACAATTAGTATAAATATCACATTATTCATATTATCCTTGATTTAATAAATATGATACATTGTAGTGGTAAACAATGTGAATTTGCTGTAAAATTACAACATAAAAATGATGCCTGCGCTCAAGCTGCTGTATAATTTGTCACCACTTTCATTTTCATCATTACGATCCTGCGAATAAAATCCTGCAATTTTGAAGAAAGCGACTGAATACAAAAAAACAATGGCAGCGTTCAACAAACGTTTATTTTGCAACTGTTAGAAGTTTACTTCAAGCTGATTGGATTATACTTTTAGATCTAGAAGAATGATCCTATCTCAAAAGTTATTCGTAGAATATTGTTGCTACTTTCATTTTTGTTGCCACATTCATTTATGCTTTTGTGCTCAGTTTTGCAACCATTTTATGATTGTCTGCTGAGATTGAACCATTCCTCTTGATCTAAAAGCATAACCCAATCAGCGCAAAGAAAACTTCCAACGGTTGCAAAATAAACGTTCTGCTGCTGCCGATATATATCACATATTTGTTTTATATTTAAATCTTTCGAGCACTTAAACATGAGAAATGGAGAGCAAGCAGCAATACGCGCGAAAATGCGATATCAACCGGTTTGTTTCGGGCAGAACCGGTACGCAAATCTTCTCGCGGGTAAATTCCATGATATGGAAATCTTCTCGCAGCTAAGTTCCTATGTCTCATTTCCTATGTACGGAGAAAAGGAGATTTTGCTCTTCCTCTTTCTGCTACGCCTCCATCAATAAATAAATATAACATAATTTCAAACGTATTTTTCATTAAAAACTAAAATTTAGTGTGGTTATATTTTTTTCGAAATCCAATCTCTGCTTACAGAGCGAAACGATGTCTACAATTATACGGTTCCATACGCACTGTTAGTACACATTCATTCACAAACTTACTTCTTAAATACTGATGGTGTCAAAAAACTATAATATGTTCTATTTATGAAACTTTTTTGTTAATAACGTTTTAATGAAGAATGAGTGAAGGCTAAAACCTTTTGACTGTTTTGATTGTTAATTAGCAGAATATCTTTGACAACATGTGTTAAGGTTAAGGTAACTGGTGGAGTTTCACTAAACAAAAATTTTATTAAAATGTATCTTTATACAGTGCATTAAATTAAAAGAAGTTAGTGAAAATGTTTTAGCAAACAAATTATATTACTCAATAAATTGTTATTAAAAAAACATTTGCAGCTATCGTATTAAGCATGCATTAAATATTGATATTCCACATAATACTATGATAAAAAAGAAAATTTTGATGATCGAAGGTATAATTTGTGGTGTAGACATTCATCGTCATGCTATGAAGTATGTATTTGTGTTGTTCACATCGTACGATATATTTACTAATATATAATAATATCTTTGTTTTTAAGATTGTCGAGGCATTTCATGACCACATTCGAAATAATGATGTCTTGTATTACGGGATGTGTAGCAGTTTGTTTTATTCTTAATATGTTTCAAGTAAGTTTATGGTTTCATGTAATAATACATAAAAGTTGCATCGTTATGTTATTATTGTATGTATTAATAATAAGAGCAACAAATCAATACCACATATAAAATCTAAACAAAAGTCACTAAATAATATGTAAATGATGAATACAAAATTATATACATATATTTGTAGAATGCCATAAGAAGAAAAATAATGTAAAACATAACTAAATATATTCAATTATAAAACATAGTAACATTATAGGTACACATCATTAATGCAAATTTGTAGAATGTTATTTGTCAAACATAATAAAGAAAATTAATTGTCAATCTATAGCATTGTTTGCCTATATCATATTTGCCGACAGTTCGTTTATGTACAAAAATTATTGCCTACAGCTTGATTGTCTACACATGCACTTTTGTGTATAAGTACAAATGTCAGAAACAAAATCACATTTGCCATATGTATTATTGTCTATAGTTTATACTTACATGTATTCTCGTTTATACTTACATGTATACTTACATGTGTCTCTGTTTCAGAAATTCTGTTTTAAAACATAAATTTTCTGTTTTAAGATATAGAAACTCTGTTTTAAAACAAATTCTTTACTTTAAAACATAAATTCTCTGCTTTAAAAATACACATTATTTTTTTACGTAATTTAATTTTAATTTTGTATATATATTTGTGCGTAAAAATAGGCAATCGATCTGTAGACAGTCATACATATAGACAATTTCGTCTCTTCTTTATTTGTGCGCAAAAGTGCTTGCACGCAATCGAGCTGTATCGGTAATAATCCATGTAGATAATAATACATGTAGGCAATAATATAACAACATGTAGGCAAATGTAACTTCGTTCCTGAAATTTTTACTTGTGCGCAAAAGTACATATAAGCAATCAAGATGTAAAAAAATCTTAATTGTAGGAATTAAAACTTGTCCGTTATAGATTGATAGTTATACAGATACATATGGAAAGATTGATATTTACTATGTAAAATTTGTTTCTTAGCTTTTCCAGATAGCATCATCTAAAAACAATAAAAACAATGTCATCGAATTTTTATTATCATTTTTACTTGTGTCCACAAGCATCTTATACATGTTTATAGGCCACTATCTCGGACAGAAGATAATTGATCACAATAATTATGTATTTGTTACTGCGTAAGAAAAATATTTATGTATAGGAGTATCTGCGGTTGTTGCTTTTGATATTTGTTACAACAACAGATATAGAAATTAATCTACGGCATTTAAATCAGAATATGTCAAAATTAGTTAATTAAGAAATCCAATCTGAAGTATAAGTAATCTACTATTTCTATATTCAATTCTGTAGGTACAACATTCAGTGGTATAAAACCCCGTTACAGATACAAAGAATGATATTATTTCTACTGCAAAGAAGAGCCAAGAAATTTGCATTAAATCTCGGTGGGGTATTTGATGCATCCATAGAGGGTTTTGCCACGGTAATAGTTTGTGAAATATTTTAGTATCCATTTACATACTGTTACAATAAAGAAATATGTTTATAATTGCAGTTAATAAAGACCTCCGTATCTTATTTTACAGTCATAAATTCTACACACACACAATGACAAAATATTTATTAATATATTATTATCATAATAAAAATATAGTTAATGAAAAAAAGATGATAGTTACGTTTAGAAAAAAATAGATTTATCTCTTAACATAGAGTACAAACAGATATTTCCCTGTTACAGAAGAAGATTAAAAATTCTTTGAATTAAAATACTCTCTGATACTGTTTTCATACTACATACATGTACACTAATGGACAGAAAGGTAGCGACACTTTTTTTCGATGACTTTTGGAATACGCAAAAATTTTCAAAGTGCGATTCATCTATCGATGCGTGTGACGAGCGGTTATGACAGCTGTCAAAGTCATACAGAATCGAAGTATACATGAAATTAAAAGAAACGTATCTTGTGCGTTGCGAAAAAATACTAATTGGATATCGCAAGATTAGCGTAAGTTTAAAAGAGTAAATCAATTAGATAAATTTGTTTTGTAAACGCATCGATAGATGATAAATGATCATATTCTGAAAATTTTTGCGTATACCAAAAGTCATTGAAAAGAAAATGTCGCTATCTTTCTGTCCATGAGTGTACATTGTAGAACTTTGCTTCATGGTCAAACTTCAAAGCCCATATGGTATCGCACCTTCTTTGTTTGCAATGTACATGCGTGCCGAATAGTCATGTGCGCGACATCATGTGTATGTACTGCATGATGTGCAGTGCGCAATATAATGATGTAAGCAATGCGCTATGTGCATTAAAATTGTATGAATAATGCGTTATATGCAATACAATTATCTATATAAAATAAACGTGTGCAAATAAAACTATGGGCAATTCTTTTGTAGGCAATGAGATCTCCCTTCTTCTGTACTAACCAGTCCGAATACAAACAGCGCATGTGTAAATATTATATTTTATATTATATAATATTTAAATAAAATATTTTGCAGAATTTATTACTATATAATGCAATAAATTTTTTTTTAATTAATATATTTTACTTTAACATTTATAAATATTTATGTTCAAAATTCCATTAATGAATAACATATGTTAAAAAATTAAATAAAAGAAATAAAAAGGAAAAAATATTATTAATATTTGATATATATGTACTCCTGCACAATTATCTTCTAAAATTTTTACTATACATTTAAATATTTAAAAACGTTTCGTCTTTTTTTTAATGTTTACAAATAATTCTTAAATTTTGGACTTAGTAAAAAATTAGAAAAAAATTTGCTTAAGTAGATCATAGTAAGGTCTAGTTACCTTAATATACATAAATTGTAATAATCTTACACTACCTATATTAAGCTGTATAAACAGTAATAAGATAAATTAATTAGACAAAATGTATTATTCCAAAAGAAAATATAAAATTACACATTATAAATTATATATTTTTCCTTAATTGCAATTGAAAATTTGTCATAAATAAATATATAGATTATAAACGTAAATCTATGTATTATCTATGTGTTATCGTTATGTATTAATGTAGACAGTGTATATATAGACAGTGCTGTATAATAATATTTTAACATAATTGAAATATTTTATTGAAAGAAATAAAAGAACAACGGTGTAAAGACTCTTTATATATAACAAAATAAACAAAGTAAACGGCGAAATAAGAGTCAACGCATAACACATTTAATTAAAGATATTAGTCAAAAATACATAAAGTAAAAAACGAAGCAGAACGGCGTATATCAATGTATAAAACTATTCGGAGAGAAGATAACATTACAAGTTTCGGCTGCCGGATTGAGCCCTCCTCAGATGTTAAATAATAAATAAAGTAAGTACAATACTTAGAAATTAATAGATTTATTTTTTGAACATAGAGTACGGATAGATATTTTCCTGTGTAATAGAATAAGATTAAAGTTATTTAAATTAAAATAGCTTGTTTTTATACTGCATTCATATACTATGAATAATTTCGCACATTGTATAATTTCGCTTTGCAGCCAAAGAAAGCCTTGAAAGCCCATATGGTATCAAACAATTATGGACTTTCTTTGTTTGCAATGTACATGCGTGTCGAATAGCATGTGCGCGAAACAGTCATGTGTATCACACAGTCGTATGTGCAATGTGCTGTGTGCAATATAAGCAATATGCATTACAGTTGTATGATCAATGCATTATGGGCAGCCATCTATATAATATAATCATGTACAAACAAAACTGTTGGCAACCATTTCATAAGCAAACGGGATCTCCCTTCTTTTATACTAACTATAGTACAAATAAAAACCAAATAAAAACAGCGTATGTTTATATTTTTTATATTTAAATTTGATATTATGATTACAGAATTTAATAGTTATATAATGCAATAAATATATTTTTTTATTGATATATTTCATTTCAACATTTATATATATAAATATTTATGTTCAAACATTTCATTGATAACAACATACGTTAAAAAATTGTAAAAAAGAAAAAAATTGTTAATATTAAATATATATCCCACTGAGAAATGGTAATGGAATCGACTTCGATTTCATTGACATTTCTCACTGGGATGTACTCAATACAACTTACACATACAAAAGTTTATTTTAAAATCTTCACTATACATTCAAATATTCAAAAATATTTCATGTTTTTTTGTGTTCATAAATATTTCTCAAATTTTAAACTCAGTAAAAAATTAGGAAAACTTGCTTAAGTAGATTATATTGAAATCTGGTTATATTTAAATATAAATTGTAATAATTTCACACATTGTCTGTATTAAGCTGTATAAACTGTAAGAAGATAAAGCGATTGATAAACAAAATGTATTGTTTCTTTTTCAAAAGAAAATATAAAATTACACATTACAAATTACATATCTTTCCTTAACAGCAATTAAAAGTTTGTAACAAAGAAATGTACAGATTATAAACGTGTATCTATGTATTGTATTACTGTGATGTATCAGTGTAAACAATGTAGACAGGAAGTGCTATATATCAACATTTTAACATAACTGAAATATTTTATTTAAAAAAATATTTTTTCTGTACAAATCAATGTGCAGTAAAATTTTTTAAAAAGTTGACTTTAAGGTATAAAGATATTTTTCCTCTGCAAAATAATTCTTTAAATTTCATTTCATTCAAATTTCATTCTTTATAACTCAGTAACTTTTTTTAAAAATTACAGATATTTTTCTGTAAAAAAAAAAAAGAATCAAAATATTGGTACTTCGAATTTCTACAGTAAAGTACCAAAATCAATATATGTATAACTGTTAAAACATATTACAGCGTAAATATACTTTACATTATCGGAAATAAAATTTTTTGCGTGCTAAATTTATTATTAACGTATAAGAAATTTTATTACACTTAATTAATTATTTTTATATCAACATGTATAAACATTGTACATAAATTCAAAAATTTCATTAATAGTAGAAAACTAAAAAATAAATAAATATATAAGAAAGATTATTATACATCAACAGTTCAAATTATACTATAGACAAAAAAACTTACAAATCAGCATTCGACTTGATTGTTAGAAATATTAATTTCATCAAACATAATTTTAAAATGTAATAATGTTATATATTAATGCTATCATTTTCAATTTATGAACATTATCAGAGAGATCAGAATATTGAAAAAAATTAAAGAAAAGCGATATTCTCTCGGAGTGTATCGGGCAAATGCGTAGACTAGAATGAAGTTCTGGCGTGGAGAGAAAGAAAATGCGCCTGCGTGGCAGATAACTTATTTTCATGAGAAAATATCATCCGTCGAATTACTAGTAGTATCAAATCAATAACATAAACATTCGTAATTTGCTCAGAAAGTTAAATTCACCGCCGTTAGATCTATACAGCAATCATTTACACAACTAATCATTATAAATTATGAAATTTACTATAATTAATAAAATTGTACCAGAAAACATGAGAATGTGAAATATTTTGTCAAATAGTAAAAAAATGGGATAAGTATACTTTCAACGATGTTTAGACTTCACAGTAATACTTTGACGCTCGACGAGAAAATGGTACATCCAGAAATTGAGTATAATAATCTCAATAAGATTCTATTGCTTGCTGTAGGTTTATGGCCTTATCAACAATCCAAATTTACTCAATTTCAATTTATTTTCTTCTGTGCTATTTTGTCCGCAAGTATTGTTTTTGAGGTAAAAAAAACCTTACATTATTACATAATATAAATTACTGCATGACAATATTTCATTACAATTATTTATATCAATCTATATTATGCAATTTAATTTTTATATATTAAATGAGAAACTACAAAGTACTCACTATAGAGATGCAAATTGTTGATTCACAATTATATAAGCATTTCTTTGTATGTGACTGTTAATATATGCCGTTTTAAGAAATAATATATCGCATTTTTTAAAATCATATTTATATATGAAATTTTGTAAAACTAACTTTTTGCAGTTGACACCATTAATAATATTAAAATGTACTTTAGACCTTGTAATAAAGGTGCTGTCTTCCGCATCTATCTTTATATTGTGCATGATAAAATATAGCTCATTCCATCTTAACATTGAAATTGTAAGTTCGTAACTTACCGAGTATTCGTTAATTAGAATTAATTTGTCTATCAAAAAATTGTAATTGCACAAAGTGTTTTTGTGATATATACAAAAACAGTATAGAAAATTAATAATATAATAGGTAAAAAATTTATTCATGGAGCTTCGATATATACTCAATGAGTTAAAGGATAAAAACGAAATTGCAATTATATACAAATATAGTTGCACTGCTAAACGTTATACGGTTACTCTTACAGGTAAGATAATATTTATTAATTTTGTGTAATATTTTGCAATATTTGGACTTGAAGGTTTAATTTGGGTAATAAATCTTTCTATTTGTGTAAAAACCTTTTTCTTTAAAATATATTGTTCTACTTTTTACTCGAAGTGACTAGACCGCACCTCTCCCTCTGTCAAGGAAGCGTGAAAATTCGTGCAACCCTTGTAGGTTGGAAATAGAAAAGGTGTCGTTTCGCATGGAAAGTCGTGCGCCCGTAGACGCGGGGAGAGGCAACAAATGGCTTTTGTTTGCATAACATCATACTAAGCTATATTCGGAAACATCACCCGAGTGTCATTTAACTTTGTTGTTCACCCAATGTTAAGCAGGGATAAAATGATACATGAAGCACCCAGATGATGTTTCCAAACGCAACCCAAGAAGGATCTTTATATTTATAAACATTAAAGAATGTAGTCGTTAACAAATTTTTGTTCATTCCATTTAAAATATAATTTTTTTCCACAATAAGCACAATTTTTTTTTTAAATATTATATATACGTTTTTTAATAATTAGTTTTGTTCATAACATTGCCAATGTATTTAATATGCATATATAGTATACAAATCAAATAAAAAATAAAATTATCAATTTTATAATAAAATCTTATTCTATTAAAAAATGTTTTATAGTACAGTGTATAATACGTAATACATACATAAAATGATATAGCTATCAATTTGACAGTAAAATCGAAGATAAAAATTAATTCATAATATTATACATGCATACAGTACCTATATGTAAAACAATTTTAGATACTAAGAATTTAAATAAATTCTTTTTATTTCTTTTTAGGTTTTGGAATTTGTGGAATGTTCAGTCTTATAATAGTTCAAATTTGGTCATTTATAGCTGATGTTAATGCAATGAACACATCTCATTCACATCATTTACTCATTATGTCAGAGTACCTTGTCGATCCAGAAAAGTACTTATATTGGATTCTGTTATATATGTACACAGTATTAGGTATTACATCGATTATAATATTGGGAATAGGTACAATGCTCATTACATATATTGAGCATATTTGTGGAATATTTAAAATTGCTAGGTATGAATGTACATAGAAGCATAATAATTTTAACTGTTATATAAAATTAATAATTAATTAACAAAAAAACACATATGCAGCTATCGCATTAAGCATGCAGTGAACATCGATGTTCCACAAAATATTACGAATATAAAAAATAAAACTTTAATGATCGAAGATATAATTTGTGCCGTAGACATTCATCGTCAAGCTATGAAGTATGTATCTGTGTTTTTTTCATCGTGCGATACATTTATTAATATTTTGTTTTTAAGAATGACGAAGCATTTCATGACCACATTCGAAATAATGATGGCTTGTATCACAGGATGTTTAGTAGTTTGTTTTAGTTTTAATTTGTTTCAAGTAAGTTTACGATTTCATGTAATAATATATGAAGATTACATTGAAATTGTTATTTATTATTAATACTGTAATTTTATAAATATATGTATATAAAAGCAACAAATCAATATCAGATATAAATCTTAAACAGAAGCCGCTAAATAATATATATTAATATTATAATGATGAATGTATAACTATATACATATATTTGTAAATATCATAAGAAGAAAAATAACGTAAAACATAATTGATTATAAAACATAGTAACATTGTAGGTACACATCATTAATGCAAATATGTAAAACGTTTATTGTCAAACATAATAAAGAATCACAAATCAATTGCATACAGCAGCATTTACCAACAGTTTGCGAACAAAAATTGTTGTCTACAATTCGATTGTTTATATTCCACATGCACTTTTGTGCACAAGTAAAAATTTTAGAGATAAAGTCACATTTGCCTACATGTATTACTGCCTACAGCTCGATTGCCCACATGTACTACTCTCTGCTTTAAAAACACAAATTCTGTTTTAAATCAAATTCTTTTCTTTAAAATACAAATTACTTATTTATGTATTGTAATTTAAACTTAATTTTATGTATATATTTTATGTATATATTTTTGAACAAAAGTGCTTATAGCCAATCGATTTGTAAATAATAATACAAATGTAAGTGAATTTCACTTCGTTTCTAAAATTTTTATTTGTCCCCAAAAGTGCTTATAGCCAATCAAGCTCTAGGTAATAATTTATGTAGACAATAATACCTGTAGGTAAATGTGACCTCGTTTCTGAAATTTTTACTTGTGCAAAAGTGCATATAAGCAGTTAAGAGCAAAAAAATCTTAGTTGTACGAATAAATAAAACTTGTTATATAACTATCAATCTATAATTTGCACGTTATAGATTGATAGTTAAGACATATGTAGATACATATGTAGAAGATTGATATTTACTATGTAAAATTTGTGTTAGCTTTTCCAGATAGCATCATCTGAAAACAATAAAAATAATGTCAACGAATTTTTATTACCATCTCTTTTTGCGTCTTCAAGCATCTTATACATGTTTATAGCTCATTATGTCGGACAGAATATAATCGACTACAATAATCACGTATTTGTTACTGCGTAAGAGAAATATTCTTATTTAGCAATATGTGCAATTGTTGCTTTTTCCATTTGTTAAAACAGTACAAACAGAAATTGATCTGCGACATTTAAATTAGAAAATATGCCAAAATTAATTGATTAAGAATTCCAATTTTAAATAAGCAATCTTCTATCTCTATATTCAATTCTGTAGGTACAACGTTCAGTGGTATAAAACCCCATTACATATACAAAGAATGATACTATTTCTACTGCAAAGAAGAACCAAGAAATTTTCATTAAATCTCGGTGGGATATTTGATGCATCCATAGAGGGTTTTGCCACGGTAATAGTTTGAGGGATATTTCAATTTCCATTTACATATAGTTACAATAAAAAAGTATGTTTATAATTGCAGCTAATAAAGGCCTCTGTATCTTATTTTACAGTCATGCATTCTACACAATGACAAAATAAATATTTATTAATTTATTATTGTTAATAAAAATATTTATTATTGTGTTAATAAAAATATAGTTAATAAAAAATGATGATAATTACAGTTATAAAATAATAGATTTATTTTTTTACTATAGAGTACATATCAAGGTTACCACAGAAAATGAATTTTAAAATTGCTTAAGGTCATAATATAGAATCTGGTTTAACCTTAATATAAATTGTGACAATTTTACACTGCATAAACTGTAATAATATAAAGTGACTGATGCAGACAAAGTATATTTTTTTCGTTTTCAAAAGAAAATATAATATTGCATATTATAAATTATACACTTTCCCTTAATTGCAATTAAGAATTTGTAATAAACAAATATACAGATTATAAACGGGTTAATATACATCTATGTATTGTATTATCGTTACATATCAGCGTAGATAGTATAGACAGAGGTCTCGGAAGTCTAAAGGCTTAAGACTCTCTCATGGAATACAAGAGACCCGAATTCGACTTCCGGCTAAAGTAATATTTTTCGCAATAAATTTATTTACAGTTTTTCAGTACATTAAGATCTTTCTAATAGAATGCCGGATTAGGCATCCAATTATTAAATTGCTTTCAGTTTAACTTGTGATGATATTACTATAGTAGTTCAATTGCGTTTATAAGTCCAAAAAATCAATTCGGCGCGCAATTTGAATGATTACATATTTAGTATATAAATTTACATAGAAATTATTTAAAAATAGATATCTAAGAAACAGCTTCAACCATTATAAGCATAAAAACGAAATATTTTAAAGTAAGAAAATATTTTTCCTTCAAATATGCAAAATAATTACTCCTTTGATTTAAATTTAATTTTAACTCAGTAATTTCTTTAACATATACAGAAATTTTTCTACTAAGACAAGAAAGATCAAGATATTGGTAGTCAAATTTCTACAAAGTACTGAAATTAATATAAGCATAATTGTTAAAATATATTGTAACAAATGTTTTCATATACTTTATATTATCGGTAAATAAAGTCTTCTGCGTGCTAAATTTATTATCGACAAAAATTTTTATTTAATATCGATAAAAATTATTACTCTTACTCAATTATTTTTATATCAACATATATAAGTAAAAAAGATAAAAATTTCATTAATAATAGAAAACTAAAAAATTAAGAAATAAAAAGAAAAAAATATTATAGAATGAATAGTTTAATTACAGGCAATAATTATACACAACAAACTTACAGATCAGCATTCGCCACTTGCTTGCTAAAAATATTAATGTTGTCAAACGCAGTCTTAAAATGTAATGTTCTGTATAAATGCTGACATTTTCAAATTATGAATTTTATCAGATAGATCACGATAACGAAAAAATTAAAGTAAAGGAATATTCTCTCGAAGTGTGTATCGCGTGAGTGCGTAAACCAGAATAAAGTTCTGGCGCTGAGAGAGAGAAAATACGCTTGCGTGACAAATAACTTATTTTCACACACATGAGAAAATAACATCTGTTAAATTACCTGTAATGGTAAACCAATAACAAATAATTTGATGAAAGGATATGTTAAATTCAACACCATTAGATCTCATACAGCAAACTTTTACAGAACCAATTATTACAAATTGTGAAATTTACAGCAAAATTTATGTCAGAAAACATAAGGAGGATGTGAAATACTTAGTCAAATAATGAAAAAATGGAATAAGCATAATCTTTACAACATTTTCAGTCTGCACAGAAACTTTGACGCTCGAAGAGAAAATGATACATCCAGAAATTCAATATAATAACCTCAATAAAATTCTATTGCTTGCTATTGGTTTATGGCCTTATCAACAATCTAAATTTACTCAATTTCAATTTATTTTCTTCTGTATTGTTTTATTAGCAGGTATTATATTTCAGGTATAAAATAATATAAAATTATTATATGTATGACATAAATTACTGCGTGACAATCTTTCACTTTAATTGTTTATATCAATCCATATAATTTAATTTTTATATAAAAAATAAGAAATTACAAAGTACTAGCTATAGAGGTGTTGGTTCACAATTGTATGTATAAGCATTTATTTGTATGTAATCATTAATACATGCCGTTTTAAGGAATAATATATCGTTATTTTTTTAAATTATATTTATATACAAAATTTTGTAAAACTAACTTTTTGCAGTTGACACCATTAATAATATTAAAATGTACTTTAGACCTTGTAATAAAGGTGTTGTCTTCCGTATCTCTCTTCATATTGTGCATGATACAATATAATGCGTTCTATCTTAACATTGAAATTGTAAGTTCATAACTTACTAAGTATCCGTGGATAGAATTAACTTAAAAACATGTCATTAAAAACATTTTTATTGCATAAAGTGTTTTTGATGTATACGAAAAGAGTATAGAAAATTAATAAATAATAGGTGAAGAATTTATTGACGGAACTTCGATATATACTCAATGAGTTAAAGGATAAAAACGAAATTGCAATTATATACAAATATAGCTGCATTGCTAAACGTTACACAGTTACGCTTACAGGTAAGATAATATTTATCAATTTTATAATATTTTTAATTGGTAAATATTCAGAAGTGATCTTCTAAAAATCGCGGTTTCTTTTTCAGTAATGGACAAAAAATAGTTACAAAACTATTACACGTGCGTGCCATATTTTAAGAGAGGGCTTGTGATTTTTGGAAAACAAAATTCTATTTAAAAGATGAATAAAAAAGTTTTAATTTTTATTGAAATATTAATATAAAGAAAACTTTATATTAATAGTTTCTTTATATTAATATTTCTTTATTTTCTACATTATTATCTCTACTTGTCACGAGATCGAACTAAAACGATCGTCAAAATTGTTGATCAAGATTGGAAAAATGTATTCACTCCCCCCCTCTCCTCTCTTAAAAGGCGTTCGACTTTCCACGCAAACCGAGTTTCACCCCATCTCCCTTTTCTGCTTAAGGGCGCACGACTTTTCACACAAAACAAAATCTAACCGAATGAAAAGTTCTGTGTCCCTTAGCGGGGGTAAAATTCATTTCGCGTAGAAAATGGTGCGTTCCTAGGCGGAAAGAGGGAAGGGAAGGCGGTTGGATGGACTTCGTTTGCGTAGGGTCGCACTAGAATGACCATTATACATATTTATAGTGTATAACATTTAAAGTGTATAGATGCTAAAGGATTTTTGTTCATTCTATTTGAAATATAATTTTTTTCTACAAGAATCACAAGCATTCTCTTAAAACGTTGTACACATAACACACATTGTCTTTTTATAACTAGTTTTTTTCATTACTAAGAAAAAAATCATAATTTTTGGTGAAATATTATGACATTCACTCTTTCATACAAACATTTACATATGATTTATTATATAAATCTGATGAAGCATTTGTCACTCTCTAAATCCATTGGCGTGAAATTTCACTCCGGAAAATTTAGAGAATGTATGTGCATCTGCGAGGAATGGCCAATGTGTTTAATAAATTAAATAAAATTTAAAATAGTTAGCAATTTTACAATAAAATCTTATTCTGTTAAAAAAAGTTTTGTAATACAGCGTATTCGTAAAATAACACAGCTATCATTTTTGCTGTAAAATCCAAGATAAAAATTATTTCGTAATACTCGTACATAAACAATTTCAGATATTAAAAATTTAAATATTTTTTTTTATTTATTTTTAGTATTTGGAGTTTGTGGAATATTTATTATTATTATAGCTCAAATTTGGTCATTTATAGCTGATGTTAATACAATGAACACATCTCAATCACATCATTTACTCATTATGTCAGAGTACCTTGTTGATCAAGAAAAGTATTTCTATTGGATATTATTGCATATGTACGGAGAATTATGCATTGCAACAGCTATAATGTTAGCAACAGGTTCAATGTTTATCTCATATCTTCTACATACCTGTGGAATGTTTAAAATTGCTAGGTAAGAATGTAGACATAGAGGAAAGAAATGGGCATTTGTTATAATCTTTTAATCATCAGATTAGTTATTTTTATACATACAATTTATTTAACAAAATTTTTGTGGAAGTATGTTTTTAATTAAAAAATTGTGTCTTTAATTGCTACATAATTACAATTAAATATTTATACAGTTATCGTATCAACCATGCAGTAAATATTAATACCATACGAAATATTACGTTAAAAAATAAGGTTTTCATGATCAAGAGCATAATTTGTGCTATAGACATTCATCGTCAAGCAATGAAGTTTGTATTAATACCAACATACAATATTTATGCAGTATATATACAATTAAGGCTCCATCACGAATCTTTAGATTAACGTCAAATATGCATAATAAAAAATATCGTAAAAAATACATAATACACTTAGTAAAAATATTTTTTATTTAAAACAATATTTGTATCTGGTAAGGTAACTTGTAAAATATACTGAAAATTCTCCTTTTATTTTGAAATAGAATCATATTTATCTCAGGTCGATAGCTATCATATATTATAGCTTATTTCGTTGTTTGTATAAGCATAATTTAATTTTAAATAATTGTTATTAAAATAGTGTCGTTTAAAATAATTCACTATTTATTGATTTAATAAAAAATATTTTTTATAAAAGTAGAATGATTTCAAGGGGTATGTATTCTGATAACATTGTATTTCTTCTAGGTGCAAAAACATATAAAAGTCATCTCCACTTTTTTAAATAGAATTATATGATTTTTTTATATAATATAATTCCTCTAATTATTCTGTATATATATTAAATAAAAAAATTATATAACTTCATTTAAAAAAAGTAAAAATAATCTTCACATCTTTTTGGCACTTAAAAGAATAACAACGCAATATAAAATTGCTTCACTTTCATATAAACATTTTTTTTATTAAATTAACAATTAATGAGTTATTTTAAGCAGCATATTTATAGAAACACCTTTTATATGGTTATTTATTGTCACACAAAGAAAGAGTTGTGGGTATATTTTACAAATTCATTCTAATGATTGCAAAATTATATTAAAAAGAATGTGTTGACATTTTAATATAATTTGCAAAAATTTTATGTATTTTTTTCGTTTCTAATATCACAATAGAAGATGGCTGCAGTGAGTACGCAGAAGGAATAATAATATTTTTATCATTTTTAAATAATATATTTATTGTTTATGAAGGTTGTCCAAGCATTTAGTGTCCTCATTCGAGATAACGCTGCTTTGTTTCACTGGAGGAACAGTTGTTTTCTTTACCCTCAATTTGTATCAAGTAAGTTTCCGGTTTCGTGTAGTAATATATGAGATTTGCATAAAAATAATATATTATAATTCTGAATACATATAAGAGTCAATAAATCAATACAACAGTTATAAATCTTCAACTCTCTAAATTTCTTAAAGTAAAATCTCACTTCAAAAAAATGAAAATACTACCATTATTGAAAAAATATAAATATTTACACTCTTGAATAAAAGTGACAGATTTTTATTCTTTTTTAGAGTAAGATTTCAATCTTTTGGAGTAAGATTCACTCCAAAGAAGGAGTAAGATTTCTTTCTTTTCGATTAAATCTTATTCCAAAAAAGTGAAATATTATTCTACTCCTATTCAAGGATGCAAATATTTTCACTCTTTTTCAATAGTGGCAGTATTTTCATTCTTTTGGAGTGAGATTTCACTCTAAGAAATTTCGAGAGGACGGAAGCCAGTAAATGATATATAAATGATGCTCACTATATATGTATACATATGTAGATACAATGAAAAGAATAATAATTAAAAAATGTATTCTAAATGTTATAAAATGTAATAACACTGCACTATATCTCAGTAATAGGTTTGTAGATAAGTTTCTTACCTTATTTTAGTCTTAATTTCTTACCTTATTTCAGTCCTGTATATACAGAGTAAAATAACCGCCAAATATTTCGTGCGATATAACTGGTAGAGTAGAACGGCATAACTGAGTCGAGAAGTCCTCTACCATTTTGCAATTTTCGCAATAGTAACAAGATATCAATTACTAAAAATTGCCAAATATTAATTCTGTCAACAATGTTTTTGGCGGTCATTCTGAGACACATATATAATTGTTTATTATCATTATATTTATATATCTAACTTGTTTACTAAAAAAATATAATTTTCTTTGAATAAATTTTTGTTACACAAAAAAGTTTATTAAGCATATACTTTTAGCCGTCTTTCCCTATTTATATAAAAACAGAAGACGTATTAGT
>NW_017305800.1:58818-59901 GCF_001594115.1 Trachymyrmex septentrionalis | reverse complement strand
TATATATATATATATATAATACACATATATATATACACACATACATATATATACATATCATTTATATATATGCATATATACATATCCATTTCTATATCAATTAATCTCATAATCTTAGCTGTAACACAAGAAGCAAAGCTTGTGTATTCATAAGTTAGCAGTTACAACACGTATATACATATGTACTTATAACATTAGTAATTTTCATGAAAAACGTTTGTTAGTTTTTTCAGATAGCATCATCTACAAGTAATTTCAACGAATTTTTTCTCCTGATTATATATATCTTTATAAGCATTATATACATGTTTCTAGCCAATTACTTGGGACAGATTATAATAGACCACAATAATCATGTGTTTCTTACTGCGTAAGAAAAATATTTTTATAAGAAATTACGTATAAACATCCTATTTTTAGTGGATTCCTTATGAAAAAATATACTCTTGGCGATTTGAAATGACACTCAAATTGAGGGTTAATTCTCAAGTTGGAAGTTTATTTGAGAGTTAACACTCAATTAAGTATTATTTTGGATCGCCAAGAGTGTACTTTTTCGTAATTGCATATACAACAATAAACGTAGAATCTCCTGCACTTCAAATTAATATACAGGGAAGCCATAAAATATTCTGAAATATTTTAGGGAGTAATTCTTCACGCAAATTCAAGACGAAAACTTTATACGACCATGTTCAAAACGACATATTTAGTTTCAAAAATATAAGATGTGTCTAAGTTGAAAGAAAAATTTTGCTTTTCAAAAATTTCAAATTTCATTTAAACTATTTTAATGAAATTTTAAACATATATACATAAAGTTTTATCAAAATAACTTGAGTGATTATCAAAACTTTTGGAAAAAACAAAATTTTTCCTTCAACTTTTACCCAGTATCTTTGAAATTAAGCTATTTCGGACATATAATCATATGAAGTTATCATCTTAAATTTATATATGAAGAATCACTCTCAAAATTTCTTAGAGTAATTGATATCCACTCTGTATGCCGATACTTGATAAAAAATTCCTGTCTTGAATTAGCAATCTGTTATATATATATATATATATATATATATATAT
>NW_017305800.1:51877-58716 GCF_001594115.1 Trachymyrmex septentrionalis | reverse complement strand
TATCTTATTTTACTGTAATATATTCTACGCGTAAAAAAATAAATATTAATTAATGATCATTAATATAATAAATAAAAAAATAATGATATTAAAATAATCGTTTCTTTGATTTAAATTTAATTCTTTTTAATTCTTAGCAATTTTTTAAAATAATAGATATTTCCTTACTAAAAAAAAATAATTTTACTTTGTTAGTCTTCATTTAAACATTTTTAGTTCAAAATCAAGATATTGGTATAATACTTCAAGTTTCTAAAATTTATTGAAATCAGGGTTGGGTAGTGCTAAGTTAAAAAAATAAAAGTTAAGTTAAAAAATTAAAGTTAATTAATTTTAACTTAACTTAGTTACATTTTAGATTCTTAACTTTTTAATTTTATTTAGTTACATTTTGTCCGTAACTATTAATTTCTTATTTAATTCTTTGAAGTTAACCACAGACATAATATGCAGCAATAGCGATAACTTAAAATGAGGTAAAAATTGCAAAAGTGAGTAAATTTACTAGGTATTGACTAATGAAATTATAAATATTCTAGTGAATTTCTCACTTTTGTGATTTTCACCTTATTTCAAATTACACAATCGACCCCCCCCCCCCCCACAGATTTCAATCAGAAACCATGTATTTTGATGTATTTAGTTTCTGATAGATTGAAATCTATTATTCCTTATTACTATCGCTACTCTCTCGTATTGTGTCTGAAGCTTTAGTCATATCACAGGTCAGAGAGAGAGAGTATTCATAGTCGAATCTTATATATTAAACAGTAAATCTTATATAAACACAAAATATGTAAATAAAATATAAAGTATTTTCTAAATGAAGTATATATTTGTCTCTTCCGTTATTTGTAAGACTGAAACACTGGAATCATGAATTTAAAAAATATGAAAAAACAAATTTAACTTTTAACTTTTCAATTACTTTTTTTATTAACTTAACTTTTAATTCAATTAATTTTTATAAATTAACTAATATCTTAAGTTATATGTTTAAGGTTATTAACTTTAACTTGGCTTAGTTAAAAAAAAAAGTCAACTTATTCAACTCTAACTGAAATACTCAATACTCGCATAATCGCAACTTAAAATGTATTATATAAATGGCTCATATTTATATATTTTATATCATTTGTAAACAAGATTTTTTGCGCGCTATTAGTAATAGAACATTAAAAAATTTAAGAAATATAAAGAAAAAAATATTATCAATATAATATATAGTTTAATTATAGACAACAAACTTACAAATCAACATTCAATACTTGTTTGCTGAAAATATTAACTACAACGATCAAACGCAATTTTTAAATTTACAACGTTATATATCAATATAATGCATTTTCAAATTATGAATTTTATCACATAACTCACGTTATTGAAAAAATTAAAGTAAAGAAACAGTCTCTCGAAGTGTATCCTGTGAGTGCGTAAATTAAAATGAAGTTCTGGCGCTGGGAGAAAAAAAATGCACCTGCGTGTAAAATAACATATTTTCATGAGAAAAAAACATCTGTCAAATTACTAGTAGTGTTAAATCAATAACATAAATATTCGTAATTTCCTAAGAGAGGAAGTTAAATTCGACGCCGTTAGATCTCACACAGCAAACTTTTATACAACCAATCATTATAAATTATGAAATTTACGGTGAAATTGGATCAGAAGAAATGAGATGTGAAATATATATTTAGTCAACTAATAGAAAAAAATGAAATAAGCATATTCTTATTGATGTCTTCAGTTTTCTCAATAAAACGTAAACGCTCGTAGAGAAAATGATACATCCCGAAATTCAATATAATAATCTTAATAAAATTCTATTGCTTGCTGTTGGTTTATGGCCTTATCAACAATCCAAATTTACTCAATTTCAGTTTATTTTCTTCTGTACTATCTTGTGTGCAGGTATTATATTTCAGGTACAAAAAAAATACAAAATTATTATATAATATAAATTACTGCGTGATATTTCATTTCAATTATTTATATCAATCTATATTATGCAATCAATTGTATGTCAAATAAGAAACTACAAAGTACTCGCTATAGAGATGCAAATTGTTAACAATTTTATGTATAAGCATTTATTAGTATTATAGTAACGCACGTTAATACATGCCTTTTTGAGAAATAACTTACCGCATTATTTAAAATCATCTTTATATATGACATTACGTAAAACTATCTTTTTGCAGTTGACACCATTATTAATACTAAATTGTACTTTAAACCTTGTAATAAAGGTGATGTCTTCCGTATCTTTCTTCATATTGTGCATAATAAAATATAACGCATTCCATCTTAACATTGAAATTGTAAGTTGATAGCTTACTAAGTATATATAGGATGATTCAGATCAATTGCATGGAATGGTATTATACATATACAATATATTCCTCATAAAAAAATGAGTCGAAAATGTCAATAGCAAAATGTTGTGGTATTAATAATTTTTAAACAGTGAGCCTTAGAAGATGTTCAACCACAGGGCGTGAAATGCGCCGTCAAGAGCAACTAAGCAGCTGGCCGCGCGAATGCTTTGATGAATACCGCTAAATGACACGATATCGAATGAATATTACAAAGTTTCGTGAAATCTCTGTATTAACATTTAGTGTAGTATTCTTAAATTAATTTTTTCTAATGTTGTTTGTGACAAAAAAAAAGTTTGGGAAACATCTGTCAATTAATATTTTTAATAATATTTGTTTGGATAATTAATTAATATTGATTTTATTTACAAATTTGTTTATTATTTAAAACATATTTCAAAAATCCTTTTTACTGATATAAATGACGTTGTATCGAATTTGCAATTAACATTATTCCCCATCAATTGAATCGGACTTAATTTAAGAATACTGTGCAGTAAATACTCATATTATGCCGTTTAACGATATCTATCAAAAGATTCGAGCGCTGCTTAGTTGCTCCGCTCTTGATAACGCGAATTTCATTCCCTGTGGTTGGATATCTTCTCAGGCTCACTTGAAAACTATTGATATCATAATATTTTACTATTGACATTTTCTATTGAATATATACATGCCATCCCGTGTAATTGATCTGGATCACACTGTATATTAAATAGAATTAACTTGTGTATCAAATAAATTTTTATAGCACTAAGTATTTATATTATATACAAAGATATATACAATAGAAAATTGATAAAATGACAGGTGAAGAATTTATTGATAGAGCTTCGATATATACTCGATGATTTAAAGGATAAAAATGAAATTGCTATTATATATAAATATAGTTGCATTGCCAAACGTTACACAGTTACGCTTTTGGGTAAGACAATATTTATTAATTTGATAATTATATTTTCAGTTTAGTATTTGAAATTTCAAATAAATATAGAAAATGATTTTAGGTTTTATCAGTTAGTTTTATTGTACACTTTTATAAAAACATTAACATATGATTTATTATATGAATGTATTAATTTAAAATATTTGTCATGATGTTTGTGCATATATGTTTATTTTATATGTATTTAATAATCAAATAAAATATAAAAAATAGTTATCAATTTTACAATAAAGTCTTATTCCATTAAAAAATGTTTTATAATATAAAGGATATATAAAATAAAATAGCTATTAATTTTGTAGTGAAATTCGATTTCATAAAAAAAATTAAAAATTATTTAACATAATTCGCGCGCACGGAATATATAATTGTACACACACACGCATTCTCTCTCTCTCTCTCACACACATACACACACCCACACCCACACCCGCGCGCGCGCGCGCGCGCACACACACACACACACACACACAAAATGATTTTAGATACTAAAAATTTATATAACACATTTTTTTCTTTTTTAGTATTTGGAATTTGTGGATTATTTATTCTTATTATGATTCAAATTTGGTCGTTTATAGCTGATGTTAATACATCAATGAACATATCTCAACCACATCATTTATTCATTTTGACAGAATACTTTGTTAATCAAGAAAAGTATTTCTATTGGATGCTATTGCATATGTACGGAGTATTATGCATTGGAATGACTATAATGGTAGCAACAGGTACAATGCTCATCTCATATTTTCAACATACCTGTGGAATGTTTAAAATTGCTAGGTAGGAATATAGATAAATGAGAGGAATAAACATTTTTTGTAATAGTTCAACAATTATATTATAATAGTTATTTTTATACATACAGTATATTTAAAAAATTTTTGTGGAAGTTTGTTTTTAAAAAATTGTGTCTTTAATGAGTTGCTATGTAAGTACAATTCAATATTTGCAGTTATCGTATCAAACATGCAGTAAATATTAATACCAAAAATATTACGTTAAAAAATAAGATTTTCATGATCGAGAGTATAATTTGTGCCGTAGACATTCATCGTCAAGCTATGAAGTTTGTATTTACATTTACATCAATAGTATTTATACAATATATGTAAATATAACCACTTAATGCTGATTCTACATTAGTCACATCGTAGTGTTGCAAGCGTGTTGTAAGCGTTGTCATCCAATTGAAATGGTAATATTTTGACATTGATTTAATAGCAATTCTTGCAACAATACGATATGATTAATATAGAATCAGTTTTAGACTTCTGACCACTCACTACTTAGATTGAAACAAAAAATGAGATAAATATTTAGATTGATGCAAAAGCAAGAAAATACATAATAAAAATTCATAAAAAAAATATATAGAAATTTTGCTCAATAAAATATTTGCATTTGGTAGAATACATTTGTAAAGTATACTGAAAATTCTCCTTTTATCCAAATATATTCAAATTTTATTTATCTCAATTCGATATCTATCATATAGCTTATTATTTGATTTAAGACGTAATTTAATTCTAACTATTATGTTATTCGGCAAGTAATTTCGTTTTTTCTTATGAAAATGAAAGACAATTTTCAATTAGACGCGTTTCAAATGATCATGAACGGTCGAATTCGATAAATTTAATCTCTCAGCGATCTCACGAGTTGTTATTCGCCGGTTTGCATCAATTAATGCCTTTATTGTGTCTTCATTAGCTTCAATTGGTCTTCCAGAACGTGGTGCATCTTCAACATCAAAATTGCCGGATCGAAATTTTGCAAACCAGTTTTGGCACTGGCGTTCTGTCAATACATCTTCTCCATACACATCGGATAATTTTTTTCTTGCTTAAACAGCGTTTTTACCTTTTCGATAGTAAAAAAATAAAATATGCCGAAAATGCTGCTTTTCACTTTCATATTTGATAGGGCACCAACCAAAAACTGCTGCGTAGAATCAATCGAACTTTTTTCACAAGCAAGCCTTGCTATATCAGCTGTCAAAATATGTAATGATTATGCGGCTTAAGTGTGAAGTTGGCTGTGAAAAAATACAATAAGTCCTCTGTTGGGAAAAAACGAAATTACTTTCCGAACAACCTAATATATAGTTATTTATTCAAACACAAGGGAAGTTTTCGGCATATTTTATGATCTACACTAATGATTGCAAGTGTTGTTTTAAAAGGTACTCACATTTTAATATACTTTACAAAAATTTTCTTTATATATTTTTTTTGCTTCTCGACATCACAATTCAAGATGATTGCAGTGAGTAAGCAGAAGCTTTAATAATATTTTAATTATTTTTTAAGTAATGTATTTATTATTTATAAAGGTTATCCAAGCATTTAGTGTCCACATTCGAAATAATGATACTTTCTTTCACTGTAGGAGTAGTTGTTTGCTTTAGCCTCAATTTGTATCAAGTAAGTTTCCAATTTCGTGTAAAAATATATAAGATCTTCATGAAAAATATATATTATTATTATTATTATTTCTAAATACATATAATAAAAATCTTTAAATTAAAATATCATACTTAAATGTTCACACTTATAAAAGTCAATAAGTGATATAGAAATGACACTATATGTACATATCTGTAGATGTAATGAAAACAATAATAATAATACAAAAATGTATTCTATTATAGAATACAGTAACGTTACATATACATTATTTATATGCTAATCTGTTAAAGTTTTATTATTAAACTTAATATAAATTATTGCAAATCTATGTAATTTTGGATCTTTATATGGAATAAGGATGGTCGGTTCAGAGTATGCATCGTGAATACGCATGACTATATAATATCTCAGTACAGATATAAGTAATTCAGCTGACATCATTATGTTATGTAAATTCAATCAATATTATAAAAAATTTATTGTTATATATGTAATTAAATTTGATTACCTCTGATAATTAAAGATATTTTACGTTTTTTTTTTTAAATATATAAGTTGACTTCATTAATTATTATTATAATCCTTTTTATTTCCAGAATTTAAACGTTTTATTGTCAATAAAAAATTTCTCACACGTTTTATTAGTTAAAAGGTAATAAATCATATTAAAATTTGAGAATACTTATTTTTCTTCTTTTTTAATTATTTTTTGTATACATATTATATACATTTTATATACATATATACATATATGTACATATATGTGTACAGCAAGATATAATATAAGCAAAACACTATTTTTCTAAAAGAGTTTATCAAATAACAATTTTGTCGTCTTCAAAACCCTTTGTTATGGATGTGGTGAAAATTTTGATGATTTACAATGTATATATATGAAATTTGTAATCAGTGAATGGCATGAGGCTTCCAATTATGAAGAAGGAATATTCAAATATGTAACATTATTAAATTCTTTAAATTGAATATTTCTTACCCGGCATCATGCGTACCTACTTATATTGCTAGACATCCTATCAGATATTTGTTCCTAATATACATTTTTCTCTATTATAAATAATTATATATATATATATATAT
>NW_017305800.1:30720-51665 GCF_001594115.1 Trachymyrmex septentrionalis | reverse complement strand
CGCGCGCGCGCGCGCGCGTGTGTGTGTGTGTGTGTATACTCGTATATATAATGTATGTATATATTATATACATATATACAATATGTATGTATATGTATAAATATGAGATTGGTAATTTTACTGAAATTCATTTATTAGGCTTTTCAGATAGCATCATCTAAAAATAATTTCAACGAATTTTTTCTATTGATTATGTATATGGCTATAAGCAGTATGTATATGTTTCTAGCCAATTATATGGGACAGAATATAATAGACCACAATAATCATGTGTTTTTTACTGCGTAAGAGAAATATTTTTATAAGAAATTACGTATAAACATCCTCTTTTCAGTAGACGCAATAGTAAACATAGAATCTACTGCATTTTAAATTATAATAGTTTACAGAAAAGATAAGTATTCTAAAAGATTTTATGGGATAATTTCTCACACAAATTCAAGACGAAAATTTTGTATGACCATGTATCCGAAATAGCTTAGTTTAAAAAATACAGGGTACATATCCAAGTTAAAGGAAAAATTTTACTTTTCCAAAAATTTCTAAAACCATTTCGATTATTTCCATGAATCTTTAAACATATACATAAAGTTTTATTAAAATATCCCAAGTAGTTATCAAAACTTTTAGAAAAATACAATTTTTTCTTCAACGTTGAGATACCCTGTATCTTTGAAACTAAGTTATTTCGAACATACGATCATATAAAGTTTTTGTCTTGAATTTGTGTGAGGAATCATCTCTCAAAATTTCTTACAGTACTATCCATTCTGTATGCTAAAATTCATATAGTGGAACTTCCATAACTTCTACTACACGGGGCTGTGAAAAGCTAAAGATCTTCCCATTCTTACATTAGGGGAAGAGCATTAAGAAGAAATAGCATGTATTACATAGAAAATGAGAACGTTTGCGCAGACGCCAAAGCAACATAACCTATTTTACAACAAAAATTTATATACACGACGTCATATGTATGTACATACATAGAAAGGGAATGAAGAAATTACAGAGTATTGAAGTTAGAGAAGTTCCACTGTATTTAATAAAAAATTTTTATCTTGAGTTAGCGATCTATGTTATTTACATATATTCAAATCCGTAGGTACAACGTTCAATGGTATAGAACGCCATTACATATACAAAAAGTAATATTATTCTTATTGCAAAGGAATACCAAGAAATTCGTTTTAAATGTCGGTGGAATATTTGAAGGATCCGTAGAACATTTTGCTACGGTAATATAATGTAGAAATATTTTAATAAAATACACGTAAAAAATTTATGTATTTTAATAATATACATGACATACATGAGATAAGAGGGAATGTTTATATTTACAGCTAATGAAGGCCTCGGTATCATATTTTACTGTAATATATTCTACGCGGTAATGAAACCAATATTAATTTATAATTAACAGTAGGAATTTAATTAATAAAAAATGATGACATCCATGCTTAGAAAATATATAGACTTACTTATAAACGTGTAATATAGATATTATTTTGTTAAAAAGAGAAAATTAAAATTATTTAAATAAAGTTATTTCAAGTTTTTGCAATCAACATCGTGTCCATTATTGTCTGTGTAATTTACCAATATAATAGACCAAATAATAAACAACGTATGTTTAAATATTTTACATTATTTAAAATAAAATATTTCCTACAAGCAATATATTATTATTACATTAAATATCATTTTTAGTTAATTCCATATTAATATGTAAATATAAATATTAAAGTTCAGAATTTTTATTAATAAACGACTTATACACTAAAAAAATTAGAAAATAAGAAATAATTAATAACAACAGTGATATTATAAACAAAATGATTGATATGTCAGCCATCGTTTGATTCTTACTAAAAATATTAATCAGATTACAATTTAAATGCAGATTACAATTTAAAAAATTAATGTATTATCTACCCGCATTGATCTAAGCAATAAAATATTTCAAAAGTATCTTAGAACGGATGTTCCCGGTACATAAAAAAGTAAATTACAATTTTAATTAAAATTAAATACTTTGCACGTAATGATTAAATTGTAACAATTAAATTTTGTCATAAACTTGTTAATGTGCAATTATTAAAATATATACAATATGTATGTACGTATATGTAGTATATAAGAAATCGAGACTGTATATCAGTGGAGCAGAAAAAATCAATAATATCTGCAGAGTTGTAAAAATTATTATTTAATATACGCGTTTACGCATAATAAAAAGGAATGAGTTAAAAACTTTCTAAAAAATACTGCTTGCTAATTTTGAATAATTTGGAAAATAACTCTGACTTTTTTTTACAATCTGAATTAAAATCCATTTTATTGAAATATTATACAATAGTTGTAAGACACTAGATATGTAACTATAATTACTTTTATTGTAAAATTATAAAGGAACAAACCTATAATTTAAAAGTTATTAAATATATAAAAAATAGATTTTTTTTTAAATACAAACATTTCAATAAAATTATTACTTGCAGTTCACTGCGTTTTTTACTTCAAAATGTTCTTTGAATATCGTCCTCAGGATTCTGTCTGTTACGCTTTCTTTTCTTTTGTTTATAATAAATTACATCTCGTTTGGTTTTAAGATGAAAATTGTAAATTAACGATTTACCATATTCAATTAAATTAATATTTCTGGTAAATTTGTATATTCAGCGATCTTTTTGAAAAAAAAAATACAAAAAGACAATAACAAGTTACTGGACTGACAGGTAAAGCATTTACTGGTGCAACTTCAAAATGTATACAATAAACTACAAGATGAATATGAAAACGTTATTATAGAAAACGTTATTATAGAAAATAGTTATACTTGAAAATGTTATACGGTTGCACTTACAAGTAAGACGATATTTTTAAGTGTTTGCATTTGATTATATTTCTTCTTGTTAATAAAGCCAATAAGCTTCAACAAAAAACATCTTAATCTTGATAAGTAATAATAATTTATTATATATTATATATATGATATATCGCATACTCTATTAAAATATGTATGTTATACATACCGAAAAAAAATAATGATTTACGATAAAAGACATTTAAATCGAATATAAAAAGTAAAATTGCGGATTATTACAATAACTAACAAGAAGCGGTAAAAACCAATTATAATTGAGTTAAGAAAATATAAAATTTTTAATAAATATGCTTGAAGTATTTTGAGATATCATAAAATATAAAGTTATATAAATTACTTTCTTTAGTATTTGGTATTTGCAGTGTATTTACTCCTATTACTGCTGAATTTTTATTGACTACATCTAATATCGTTTTGCCGATAAATGCATCTCAAGCACATCGAATGCAATTCATAAGGGAATACTTTATCGATCAGGAAAAATATTTCTCTTTATTTCTATTACATATAAACGCAGCATTTTGCATAGGATTGTTTGCAATAATAGGGATAGGAACAATGTTGTTTGTATATTTTCAATTTACATGTGGAATGTTTAAAATTTCCAGGTATGAAACAAAAATATAGACATGGTCATAAAAATTCAAATCATAAATAGTACAATTATATTATTATTATCGAATTCTGTTTATCATTTCAAAGAATTGTTATATTTTAAAAGTCTAAAAATAGTTTATTTTTTAAAAACAAAAAAATAATATCTTTCGATATTATTTATAGTTATCGTATTGAACGCGCAATGAAAATCAATATGCTGGAAAAATATTACTACGAAAAATGAGAAATTCATATTCGAAGGAATAATTTGTGCTATAGATATTCATCGGCAAGCTATGAAGTTAGTATGTAAACATTTTAGCATAAATTATATGTTTTAAGATTATATCACATTGGTCTTAAACTTTCTGACGGTAGTGTACGTTACTTATATTATTTAAAAACTAAAAAATTCTTTACTTTTGTGCATGTGGTTTAGATAAAAGTTTCGTTGTCAAGTAAAACATAATAAATAAAAACAATTTAATCTAAAATATTGGTTTGTTAAGTTTTTGCAAAAGATTTTCAAAGGAAATAATATATGTACTGCATTATTTAAATATGTAAAATGTAAATTTAAATATTATATTATGACTTTAATGTAAAATCTTCCAGTTATGTCATTAAAATAATTTAATTCATTTATATTAGTATATACTGTTTTTTAAACTTTCTGATCATAAATGACATAAACGATGTTTATGAAGACTTACAAGACGGCACAAAGCAAAATCACTTCTATGACATTATCTGCTGATGATTTACAGCAATGCGAATTTAATAGAAAATATGTAATATATTTAAAATTGATAGTTAATTCTATCAAAAATCATACATATTATATACATATATATATACATATATATATATATATATATATATATATATATAAAAGTAAGTAAATGAAGTTATGGCAACAAAAACAACAGAATGCGCTAGCGTGGCACTTATGTAGATATTTTTTCACGAATGTCCTTTTTTCTTCATTTTTGTGGGAAAAAGACACTTGTTGAATTTTTCCTTATGTATCGATCGCTTAATCGTAGACTTCTTTAAGAAAAATATTGCAAAATTACAAATGTTTGAATTTCTTTATAATGATCTTTAATGTTTAATGTAAAAGTAACGTTAAGTTTAATAGTAAAATTTACGCTAAAAGAAGGAATATTCAATCAATCGATCAAAAAGTGGGGATGGACAGAATGTTCCCCATTTTTTCGCAGTCATATGTGTTCCTACCCTCGAAGAGATGACTTGCGTAAAGGATCGATACTTTAGTCTCAATCGAATTCTCATGCTCGCTACTGGTTTGTGGCCTTATGAACAATCCAAATTTATTCGATTGCAATTGACTTTGTATTACGGAATTCTGGGAAGTTTTATTGCATTTCAGGTAAATAAATGCATAGTATTTAATAGATTTTTTTATAAAAAACATTCTTATTTATTAATAACAATAATACAATAATAATTAATAAGTTACTACATTGTTATTAATAGCAATCTAATATATTTAAATTTATTTATAATTATACAAATATAATTATATAAAGTCATATATTGTTGTTATATAATTATTATAACGTACGTATAGTTAGATTTTGTACTTTATGTTCAATGTATAATTGTACGTAAGAAAAACAAATAATAATTAAAATCTTTCTATTTGGTGACAAAATAGTGATATTATTTTTACAAATAATTCAACAAAATCATTTTCCATAGTTTACAACATTAACGACCTCAAAATATGATTTGCAATTAATCATTGAAATTCTATCTGTTACATTCTTTTTTAATCTCTTCTTGATATCGTACCTCTCGTTCACCTTTAACATGGATATTGTAAGCGATAAGAAATATCTCTCATTTAAATAAATGCATGTTGTACTGTCTAAATTTCTTGGAATAAATTCTCACTCTAAAATAGTTAAAATACTGCCACTATTAAGAAAGAATGAAAGATTTGCATTCTTGAAGAGTGGCTAATTTTCACTTGAGTGAGATTCACTTAGAAAAAAAAAAGAAGTGAGATTACTTTTCTTTACAGTAAATTTGAAAAAAAAAAAGATTAAAAATCTGCCACTCTTATTCAAGAGGCCAAATTTTTCACTCTTTTTCTTTTAGTGGCAGTATTCTAATTCATTTTGAGATTTTACTCCAAGACATTTAGAGAGTATATTACATCGGCCTATATCAACTTCCACATAACAAGTAGCACAGAAAATCATTGACAGGTAAAACATTTATTAGAACTTCTCCAAGATACCTACGATGAGCTAAAAGACGAAGATGAAATTGCCATTATAGAAAAGTATTGGAACATCGCAAAACGTTATACTGAAATACTTACGCGTAAGATAATCTCTGTTTTCATTACTCATTACTTACAGGAAATATGCAGGTTTTATATAAAAATTAAAATAATATTTTTATTGAATAATCTATTTGCGATTGTATACAGTATTGTGTTTCGTAATTATAAACGGTAAAAGCTGATTTTTTTTTTAAGTAATTAACTAATCAATAATAATGCAATGGACACGTACACATGGTGATATTACATTAAATTATATCACACGTATATATTACTTTGTTACCATCTGAAATTTGTGCAGTCTTCTCATGTGTAACTATCCTTAACATATAAAAGGAGAACGTAAATGAAAAACACTTTTATAGAAAATGTCATATCAATCAAATATTCTCGAAATCAAAATACCTTTCTATTTACAATCTTTAATCTATATTTAGTATACTTTAAGAAGTTCATTTATATGCACAAAACATGAAATAGCAATATATAGCTGTACATCAGGTGATATCGTAAACATATATATTAAGGGAAATTAAAATAAAATAAATTTAAAATGTATAATAGTATTAAATGTATAATAGTATTTAAAAATATCAAAAAATTAATTTTTTATGATTGTTTTCAAATCATTGTTTAGTGTTCTTTATCTTGGCCGATATTTCGTTCATCTTTTCACCATTTTTGCCACATATAATCGATACTATGTTCTCTGTAAACGAATCCCAGCTACAGCCATCATTAAAAATCGTCACAGAATACTTCTTCAATCAAAAAAGATACTTTTATTTAATTACACTGCATGCAGATGTAGCATTCTTTGTAGGATCACTTACAATGCTAGCGACGGGAACAATGCTTTTAACGTATATGCAACATGTCTGCGGAATGTTAAAAATTGCCAGGTAAGAAAATTAATGTGATAATGATTCTATCAGAAGAATCCCGCACTAATTACATGATAAATTAGGTCTCGATAAAATAAGATAGTTTTCACATATGATGTAATTTATAATGTGGTGAACAAAATACAATTTATCATAAATACAAAGCTAGAAAATAAATAATTTATGAGCTGTGGTACATAAATGTAAATCTATGGTACACATCATAGCTCAAAAACTATTTAATATTGAGTTTTAAGTTTATAACATCTTATGTTTATCATGTTATAAGCTATATTACATGTAAAACCTCATTTTATCGAGAATTTTCCTAATTTTCCATAATACAAAATCTTTTATATTGTAAATAATAAAATATTTGCTTTGTCGCATTCAATCAGTACGAAACTACTTGGTTTTATTTCAAAATTATTATATGTATTAATTATATGTCCATATATTATGCAAACACAAATTATTGTACAATTATACAATATTATACAATTACATATATATACATATATATATATACACATATATTATATATAAATTATTTATTACAGTTATCGTATGGAGCAAGCTATGATAATTGGTATTAGACGAATGAATGGCAAAAAAAATGCAAATTTAATTTGTAAGGGCATAATTTGTGCCATAGACATACATCGCAAAGCTTTGAAGTATAGTATTATTAAATCTATAAATTAATTTTAAATAAATTATATTCAATTTGATATGTAAACTTTTCTTCAAAAACTTTAGTTTAAAAATTTATAATTATATTTATTGTAATTTGAACATTAATATTTAATGTCGGAAAAAAGATAATTAAGAAACAAATAATAAAATGCTAATATCAGTTTCAAATTGGAACTTATTCGGAAATAATCACAAGGAATTCATCTTTAAATTTATTTCTATATTACGACATATATTTTACCATATATACACAACTACTAATATTTTTTCCTTGAAGGATTGTTCAAATTTTTGAATCATCATTTAATACGACATTTTTTGTTATGATATTAAACGGAATAATTTTTGCGAGCCTTAATCTTTATCGAGTAAGTTTGAACTTTTATTTTTTTAAGTAGTATAAAGTATACTTTTGAATAAATAGCTCACATTCCAGATTTTTCGAGAAATATCATCTGGATATATTGGCGAAAAAGTAATACAGTGCTTCATAATATTGAATATTCATTATATATACACATTCCTTTCCACCAATATTGCGCAACAAATTATAGATCATAATAATAGCATATTTGTTACAGTGTAAGAAATATTCTTATGTGATATGTAAAAGTTAAAATTTTTGCAATACAAGTTGGAGTTAATAGATACAAAAGATAATACAAAATTTGTAGCAAAAGCTGAAATAGTTCATAAAACAACTATACATTATATGTATACTATACATATATATTTACGAAATAATTAAAAATATCTATGAATTATATTATCATTATAATATTATCGATAGTGATTGTGTTTAATCGTCATTTCATAGATACAATGGTTACTGGTATGTAGTTCCCTTACATGTACAGAAGCTAATATTGTTCCTATTGCAAAGAGGCACTAAAACTTTTAAGATAATGATTGGTGGATTATTTGTGGGTTCCTTAGAAGGCTTCGCCACGGTAAAAATTGAATCAGAATTTATTCGATAATATATTTCAAACATTTGAAGAAAATATTTTTTATTGCAGCTAGTCAGCGCGTCATTTTCTTACTTCACATTTATTTATTATACAAATCAATAACGTACTATAACACTGTATAATCTTTAAACAGATTATAAATATATAAAGAATTTTTATAATGATAATGTTGCAATGTATTATATGGATATTAAATGGAATAGAACTTGGACTATTACATTAATGGAAAAAGGAATACAGATAAATAAAATTGTTTAAAATTATTTTCTATAATCCTTATTATTTTACTTATTGTAATGTGCATGTGATACATTAAAGCTTAAAAATATTCAAAAATTTATAACGTATTGCGTATTGTTATTGCATTAAATTTAAATACATTCTTTTGACAGCATAAGTGGTGCAAAGTTACAAGACTTAAAAAAAAATAAACATAAAAATTTTATTTAAATACATTGTGAAATTTACTAACTTGAATTTGATATGCCAATATCATTTAACGATGCTTAGGCAATTCATACGAGTGTACATAGACTAAAATAAGTGGAAATGAAGTATTATGAATTGCGACTGCGCGACTTTTGCACGAAAGAAGTCGTTTATACGAACACATTTCTCTATAAGAAAAGATCAATCGTTAAAATGCTTTTAGTGTGAAATTAATCATTTACTTTATCAGTGTTCCATTAATTTATTTATGAACATTCTCTCAAGAAAATTTCTTAAATTACGCGGATCTAATTTTTTAATTGTACTTCATAATGTTTTATGTCATATTATAGGATAGAAAAAGAAAATTCACTAAAAAAATTGTATTAGGAGAAAAATCACACTCACCGAATAGGAAAGAGCGGATAAATACATGTTTATCGCTACTTTTCCATTAAACGTATCTTGGTGCTCGCGAAGAAATAATCTGTCTCGAAACTCGACATTTTAGCCTCAACCGAATTCTGTTGCTTGTCGTTGGTTTGTGGTCTTACCAACGATCGCTCATTGTTCAGTTTCAGTTACTTTTATTCTTTGGTACTCGGACAACTTTTATTATATTTCAAGTATATTAAGATTATAATTTTATTATTAAAGTAAAAATAAAATACGTTGTTGAATAGTGAATATTTTGACTTATATATAAAACATAACGAATTCAATTATATCTTTCAGATTTTTAATATAATTATATTATATAATATTTGTCTTTTTGAAATAAAACTATCGTGTACAATTATATTAAAATATTAATTACTTGCGCTTTTTACTATCTGACTGTATATAGTACCTAGTACAGTAATAGTGGAGTACAGTAATACAGTAGTACATAGTACAGTAATAGTGGAGCGAGCAAACTTACTAATTAAATTTACTAATTAAATTATCTATTGCTTTCTTAATACAGCTAATTCAGTAAAATATTTCTTGTACTTTACAACATTATTAACATCAAAATGTACTTTAAAACACATTCTCAAAATTTTCTCCACTACATTTTTTTTTATGTGCTTCGCGATCAAATATAATTCATTTTGGATTAACGCCGATACCGTAAGAACGTTATCAATCAAATATTATTATAGATAAATGGAATCTTCAAATATAAAATTGTCTAAGTTTTTATATTCTTTTTCGTATTCTTATCAGTTAGGATCAAGTTAACGTGGATGTTTTTTATTTTCTTTTAGATCTTTATGGCTTAATTCTTTATACTTTTTAATTAAAATATAAAAAAGATCTCTAAAGACAGAAAGAAACAGGTAATTTGGTCCTATCGATGAAGAATAACGAAAAATTAATAAAAAAAAACATTTAATTATATAATCATTTTCAAATTTTAATGAGAAGTATAATATCATTGATACGACAGGAGTTTACTGGAACAACTTCAAGATATACTAGTATATAAAGAATTAAAAGATGAAAATGGAATCGCTATTATAGAAAAATCTGGAAGCAATCAACTAAAGTAATCAACTAAAGTAGCTCTATTAAAGTAGTTCTATTAATATAAGTTAAGAATGAAATGTAAATTAGCTGAGCTAAAAAAAATAGAATAAAAAACAAAGAAAAAAACTGTTAAATTGATATTATATATTCATTTTGTGTGTTGCACTCAAGAATATAATATAATAAATTGTATAATAAATTAACTTTCTTTATTTATATAAATATATTATTGATTAATCTAGATAAATCGATAATTTAAATAAATATATTATCCTTCCATTATTTTAACAGATATTCTCCATACAGCTTCAACATACATATAGAATGAAACAGAAGAAGATACGTAATGTTTCATTACAGTTGATAGGTATTTCAATATCTTACTTCACTGTTCTCTATTCTACAAGTACGAAATAATAATTGCAAAATAATTAAGATAAGTATGTATAAAAATAAAAAAAAAATATTAGAAAGAAAGAGAGAGGGAGAGAAAAAGATAGAGAAATATAAACTAATTCGATGGAAATCGTTTAGCCCTCGATTTTAGGTGTCGCTTCCTGTAAGTAGTCGTTCCGACAAAAAATAAAAATCATTATTTAAATAAAAAAATTGACATATAAAATATTTATAAAGAAATATAAAAGTAAAAATTGACATTATATTAATAGGTCACAACATTGAAATATATGTATGTTAGAAGGGGGGCATCTGCGAAGTCTATTATCGCACGATTCCCTCGAATCGAGTATACATTTCTTTATGGAAAATAAACACCTGTTACATTATTGCTATAATCAAATCGATCGCTTAATCATACACCTTTTTCAGAAAAGTATGAATTACCATCACGTGTTTTTTGTATCTGACAATAATATTTCGTTCTGCATTGCATTTAAATTAAATTAAGCAATTCAATTTAAAATTTATATAAAAAAGTATTTCATTGTATTTCAAGCATGTTAATATTTTTAACTTCAATAATTCAATTAATTCGCATAATAAACAAAATATTAAGTTCCAATTTATAGCGATTTAAATAATGCAACGAAATATATTGGAAAGGACAATAGATTTTTTATATTATTGTAATCTTTTTATTTATGACGATCTAATGTTAGTATAATCAAAGATATAACATTATAATAACATAGATTATAATAAAAATATTAAAAAATTTAATTTAAAATAATGTCAATTTTTCTTTTGATTTTGTACCTACATTAATTGTATATATTTAGAAAAAGCGGTAACCTTTAAGAATTTTCTTACTAAGTAAAAGAAACACTAATTTTAATAATACGACGTATAACATTATTTTTTACAGTTTAAAATATTTATGACTCTGAAAAAATCAGATTTACTTAACAACGTTTCCTTTTTGTATTATTATTATACATTCTATTTACAATAAAATACATTTCATTTAGTATTAACATTAAAATTGTATTAATAAAATATGTATTTATATATATTATTAGTGGGCCATACAAAAAGTCCCGGAAATAATTTATAACACAGAAAATAATAATTAATTTTACAATACAGGAATAACTAATTTTACCTATATTTATATAACACTTATTTTAAAGTAATTCTCTTAGGTAGCGCTACAAATTAACTTAATGTCTGAAAGCATTCCTAGAAATCACTTTTTGATACTTTTCAGTGTTCTTATCGCATTTGCAATTGATTTCCTCAATACTCAATATGAACCGATGTTCTTTCATGTAAATCGAAATCTTTCGTCGTATCAGAAATGTAGTAAAAAAGAAATGTTCAGAAAAACGGATGCACGAAACAGTTGGTTTCTTTTTTGCACGAAAGCACCTGCACATCGATCATTAAATGTCAAGTAGTATCTTGCCAGGTATAATGTCACGACTTTAGAGCATCCATCATGTAGGGTAACTTCGGTATACGCCGCACCTATCAAAACCTTAATTTATTATGTATTATTTACGTTTAAGTAAACGAACTATATTAGTAAAAACTTTGTATTGTCTACTACTATGAAAAAATTATTAAAAATCCGAAATATTTATTTTTCGTATTAAAAAATGAATTTTGTATATGAAATATGTATATGAAGTGATATATAATAATTACAATCTTCCTACATATAATAGTACAAGTGTTATGACATGAGGTACATATTTCATGTAACGCGTTTATTGCATTTAACCAGCTGTTTAGTGCACTGAATTCAATCTGCGTATTTTGTATGCTTTAGACATACCCAATCCCATCCGCTAAAAATGCCGTATGTTCCAAACAGGTGGGATATACAAGACAACAAACTAAACAAAGAATACAAGCACCTTGTATTTTGCTACACAACATGCTTTATTATTTCTCTACACGTATGTAAAATGAAATAACTATTAAGTCTTTTACGCGCCCTAGAGTAATTATTTTATATAGATTATAATTTATACAGGTGCTACTTATTGCAGTGAACGAAACGATTCAACTAATAATAATTTCATTAACAATAACAATAAAAAAATGAAATCATAACTCAATACTAATCTAATATAAAGATATGTAACAGAGTAGTTGCGGGAAAATTACCCCCTACTCCTTCTATTTTTTCTGTCTTCTGCGGCGTAAAACCCAGCGCGGTGTATTTGCTGAAATTATCCTATATTTCATTTTACTTTTTCCTATTTTCGCTAAAAGAAATTTTGAAAGATTTGCTAGCGCGAATATGAAGTCACTAAAAATGTGACAAAAGTATAGGGGAGACCGGGGCTAGTTGACTCATTTTTCAGTTTCGAATTTTTACAGACGAAATAAGAGACTTATCGGAAAAAATAAATTTTACACCAGTTACTATACATGCATTTGATTATCTAACAATATTTTAATAAGGGAAAATTAATAACTAATATGAAAAAAATGCATCTTTCTAATTCATTCCATCTGATTCAACTAGCCCCGAGATCGGAGTAAGATGACTAATGATACGGAGTAATTAGACACACTAAGATTATTAAAATGAAGATTAAATATTTTAAGCTACATCTTTGGCTACATATTAATAAAACATTTATAAAAATATATTTGAAACACAAACATTTGCTTTGCAGGGCAAACAAATACTTCTTTTTGTAATTCGTTTGTTTCGTGCAAAAATAGGATCGAAACGTTATTTGTTACATTATAAACTAATTAAATAAATTCTTTACACATGAATACCCAGTGTTTGGCACTTATAGGCATAATAATTCTTTCGTATATATAATAATTCTAAATACATATAATAAGAATTTATGAATTAATAATTATAAATCTTCAATAAGTAATAAATCTTCAATAAATAATATAGAAATGACGAACACTGTTTGTACATATTTGTAGATAAATGAAAATAACAATAATAATAATAATACAAAAATGTATTCTATTGAGTAGAGTAACATGGGGGGATCCCGTTTGCCTACAGTATCGTTTGCCTACATCACTTTTGCCGACAGTTCGTTTGCACACAAATAAAAATTTTAGAAACAAAGTTACTTTTGTTTACATGTATTATTGCCTACAGCTCGATTGCTTACATATATTATTGTCTATAGTTCGATTGCCTACAAGCACTTTTGTGTACAAATATAAAATTAAAGTTAAGTTAAAAAAATTTATATTTTTAAGAAATCTGTCATGTGAACAGTGGGGTGTCAGCGTAGTGTCCGCTTGGAATATTTTTCTAAAAAACATTTAACCCTAATCAACCCCCATTTTTTGGTGTGAGATGGCCCTCATTTCACGTGGAAGATTGTAAGTTGTAGGCAATAATGTATGTAGGCAATCGACCTGTAGGCAATAATATTTACATGTCTGGTGATCCATATTTGGACAAATAAGGCACCAAATTGTACCTTGTATTGTAAAGGTCAATTCTCATTGAAAATATTAATTATGCAAATTACAATTCAAAAACTAAATGCATCATATATTGATATATGCGATAAAATATTTCAAAAGTATCTTATAAAAAGAATATTAGAAAGAGAAAGACTTTAATTGCAGCTGATTAAGTCAGTACCTTACTTTACTGTTATCTATCATATTCTAGTAATGAAGCAAATGATTCAATAACAGTATGGTGAAAGTATAACTAATGCAATAGTACTCAGCTTAAAAAATAAAAAGATGATTTTTTGAAAATTTTGTACAGCGTCATATTTATAAAAAATTATTATAGAAGACATATATAGAAGAATAATATTATTGAAATTAAGATACTAGTATATCAAGTTCTTGTGATGCACTTAAATTGTGCATTTTTTATAATACTTTAAATAAAATAAAAAATGTATGTATTTATTTTACTTTTGCTGCAAGTACGATTTTTTGTGCACGTGTTGTTGAACATTAAATCATTATATTTTATTTCATATCAATTTTTATACAAATATTTTAAATTAGAGTTTCTGATAAACATATAATAAAATATAAACATACAGAGAATAAGAATAATATACGCTGCAATTAATTAATACATGAGTGATACACATTAGAAATTTACCTATAAGAAATGTAAAATAATATTTATTAAAATAATTTACCAAGCTAATATGAAATTAAATCTGCCTATTTATCTAATTCTAATTATTTTTAAATTATAATTTTACCAAGTAGTTCTAGTGTCGAAAAAGTTAAAGTTGAAGAATGTTTCTGCCAGCAAGTGTAGTCGATGAGGACGCTTATCAAAATAAAAATTTCGATACTAAAAACAAAGAAACGCTTGCGTGAACTTTTTGTAAATACACGAATCTTATAAGAAAAACCGACAGCTAATAACCTTCAAATTGTTATCGACAAATCAATCCAGTAAATATTCATAGATCTGAGAAATTTCTTTTTAAAGATATGATGGTCAAATATTTCCACCTTAAAAAGCAACGTAATTAAAATACTTTTTAAAACTTTTCTATTTCCATTTCAAACACTCTTTTGTATCATCAATTCTGAGAAAATTGACTAGATTGATTACGTAAATATTAATAATATCTATAAATTTTTTAAGTTTCAGTTTTTTAAGCCATACCTTACATATAGAATTATGCAGAAAACGTATTACAGAAAATGTATTCAAAAATAAAACTGTTTCTACGCTAAGAAAGAAGAATTATATTATCTTCGATTGAATCAGATTATCATCAGCAATTTGAAATGGTCAGTGATACTGAAGAAACAAGCACTTTCCTAAAAATAAAATGTATTTTATAAGTGCACAAATGTGAAGCGTATAAAATAGAGATATCAAAGGTGTTAAATAAGTTTGCGCAACTCTTCTACAGTTATCGCGCAAGTAAGTTTCTTAAGAATTTTTTTCTTTTTTATTATAATAAAGAGAACATCAGTAAAATTTCGGTATCATTTTATTCCATCAATTACTTAGTTAGTCATACATCGTATATTCCGAGAAACGCTATTAAAATGCAAGTGTTTCAATCTCACGGTAGTATCATGTGTTGTTTGGCATATACAAACGAAATTAAGCAAATTACAATAAAATCGACGTCAAAAGAAGGAAAGAATACTTGGTCGATATATGCAAGAAAGAGGGGATAAACACATTCTCTTCCTCCGCAGTCATATTTTGGAGCTCACAGAAAAATGATCTGCATTGAGACCGACTATTTTAGTCTTAATAAGACTCTTCTGCTCGCTATAGGATTGTGGCCATACAAACAATCAAAACTTATATGTCTTCAATTCATCTTTCTGCTCAGTGTTTTAATAAGCTCTATTTTATTTCAGGTAATATCTTAATATTATCATTATAAAACAAGTAATAATAAATTGATAGCCATTATTTGTTAAAATATTTATTAACACATATAATATATATGTTTAAATAATAATTTATATATTTAAAAAAGATTATTATATACTATTAATATTGTAATTATTTAGATATAAGGCCTCTACCTATATTATATATTTAAAAGTTATCAACTTTAAATCAATAGCATAAAATTATAATATATATCCAAAGAAATTATATTTTAATATAAGCTTGATAATACAATTATTGCTTTTAGTTAACCGCATTTTTAACTATCAAGGGTACTTCTGACCTCGTCATTAAGATTCTTTCTACTGCATTTTTCTTTACTATCTTTGTAATAAAATATATCTCGTTTGCTGTTAATATAAAAAATGTAAGTTGATTATGACAGACGATTACGTTCTGTTTGTGATATTTCTGAAAAATATATCTTTATAATCAGAAAAATTTGTCAAATATATAAACTAAATTGTTAAACTGACAGGTAAAGTATTTACTAACGGAACTTCAGTATATATACAACGATCTAAAAGATGAATATGAAAACGTTATTATAGAAAAGTATAGCTACATTGCCAAATGGTACACGGTTGTACTTACAAGTAATATAAATTTTTCATTGTACATCAATACATTTTCCATTCTAGACGTAAAGAGCAATTCAATATTTTTATATGAAAATTGTGTGATAATCTTTTCTAATTTTTTTTAGTACTTGCTGCTTGTAGCATAATTACTTTAATTGTTGCCCAATTTTGGATGAGTATCATTGGCAACACTTTATCGAAAAACGAATCTCAATCTCGTAATCTACTTATTACAATAGAATATTTTATCGATCAAGAAAAATATTTTTATTTAATCGTGTTGCATACATATGCAGCTATTAGCATAGGATGTATCGCGATAATAGCAGTAGGAGCGATGCTCGTAGCATATCTTCAACATATTTGTGGAATGCTTAGTATCACAAGGTACAAAACAAAAACAGACAAAATCTACAAAAATTCTAATTATAAATAAATATGTATAATTATTTTGGATGAATCTACAGATTTTACTTTCAAAACGCAAAAGAGATAAGTTATGTGATAAATGGATTCTTTATAGTTATCGTATTGAACGCGTGAGAATAAATATGCTTCAAAATTCCATAAAAAACGAAAATTTGATATTTAAAGGAATGATATATGCCATTGATATTCATCGACAAGCAATGAAGTTAGTATTTATATAGTGTAACATTCATATACAGGGTGTTAGTTTAACAAGTATGTTGTGTTCTAAACGGATTAGTTTCCGAAACACAGGTGAATAAAAAATATATGATCGCAAATGTTTGACGAAACGGTAAATTACGTTGGAGATATCTTCTGCATAAGTATGCCTTGCTTCACGTGAGTTACTATTCGCACAACCGTAAACAAAGTGACAAAGTCAAAGTCAAAATCTCCTAGGTCACCACACTTAAATCCTTTTTCCTTTGGAATTATTTCCTTTGGGGGTATCTGAAATCATTAGTTTATACCACCCCAATGAGAATGAGAATGATTTGAAGAATCGAATAGTTGCTTCATACGAGGTAATAAGTAACACACCTAATATCTTTGAGCGTGTACGTCAATCTTTGAGAAGAAGAATCGATGGATGTATCATGGCGAAAGGTGGACATTTTCAGCAATTCATTTAATTGTTTTATTTCATCAAAAGAACTGAAGCCTGTTTTTGTTTTTCTGTTTATGACTAGTTTTTGATTAGTTCTAGCTGTATTTCTTTCAAATGAACAAATTATTACTACAGGTTTAAATTTTTTTATTTCGGAAATTAAACCGTTTAGGACACATGTTTATATGGACTTTTTTACTTGAAATAAACCGAAGAATCGCTCTGTTAAGTATGGCAACATACTTAACTAACACCCTGTATAAATAATACAATAATATTTATTTGTGCTTGAAGATTATCTAAACTGATGGTATCTAAATTTGAGATAATGTTATTCTGCTTAATAGCAGTTGGAGTAATCTGTTTGAGCCTCAACCTCTTCCGAGTAAGTTTCAAACTTCTAAAAAAATTTGTACATTTACATGATATAATATTTGCAAATTTATAATTTACTGCTATAGAAAGTATGCTGTTTCAGAAATTTTTCTTCGGATTAAAAAGTTTTATAAATAAATTTTATTTTATAATTAGTAATATTTATATTAATAATATTTTTTTAATAGCAAACAACTTAGCATGTTCCATTAAGTATACAACTTAGAATTAACATTTAGTAAAATAGTGCATTATGTTATATCATGTGCAAATATTGTAATATTTACATAAAATTCATATATTAGATTTTTCAGATTGATATATACAAGGAAAACGTTAATGAATTTCTATTTCCTCTTATAATCGTAATAGCCAGTATTTTATACATGTTTATTGCCAATTATATTGGACAAGATATTATGGATCACACTAATCATATATTCGTTACTGCGTAAGAGTATTTCTTTTATATAATATTATTGTATACGGGGTGTTCTACTTTAATTTTCACATCAAAATATTTGTTTTGAATAGAACTAGAAACTCGATTCCACATACAAAACTTTATTGAATATATAATGTCGCATAAAAATATTAAGGTACAATTATCAAAAAATTAATAGTTTATAAGACATTTCTTATATTTTACGTCAAAATATGTCAGAAATATATATAAAATACCTCGTAAACTATTGACTTTTTAATATCTTTATTTTAGTACTTATATGCAATCTTATATAAGAATTGAGGAAATTATATTATATAAAAAATTCGAACAATTCCATTTAAAATAATGATCATGATCACATTCATCAAACTTAGAAAAATAAGTTTTTTCAAAAATTGGTTTTACTATTATTTGGCTCTCTTTACATTATACTTTAATCTAAAACATTTTTCCGTATCTCTAATATTTTTCGAAATATGTCGATGTAAAAGAATGAACACTCTGTATATATGTATATATGTGCGCGCACCCCCAATCAGCACACAATATTTTTAAAGAAACTTTTAAAAACATTTTTAAAACCGTTAAAAATAATGGGTTGTCATCTTTTTTTTTATAAAAAAATTTTTATTTAACGTTTAAAGAAATATTTCTTTTAACATTAAAAAAACATTTTTAAATGTTTTTTAATGTTTTTTTAATGTCAAAATTATTTGAACAAAATTAGAAAAAATAACAAAGTAGAATTTTTTTAGATTTTTTTTTTATCGACAGTATTTAAAACATTAAACAACTAATTTTATTAATATTTATTTTTAATTATATTTTAATCTTTTTCACTTACCGGTCGGATTTTTAATCTGAGATCTCAGAATTATGAGTCTCGTATTTTATCTGTCACGCCACTTATAACTATCGATGTACACAATTCTTATTGTCTATATATGATACACTTAACCCAATTATATTATGTTATCTTTTCTTCCGTGATTATTTTATTATTCTTATTTGATTTTTATTAATTTGATCTTTATAAAATAACATTTTTTTTCATATTTATAATAAACGTCAAATAAATATTATATTAAACAAATGTTTTTTAATCATATTTTAAATAAATAAATAATAAACTAACATTTATTAAACGTCATATAAACTTACAAAAAAAAAAAATTTAATAGACATTAAATAAATGTTCCCTTAAATCATTATTTCAAACAAATAATTAATGTGAAACAAAACATTTAGGGGACAGTTGATTATAGGGCTAAAAATAATCGAGGCTACATTAAACACAAAACACGCGAGACACGCGTAAATGTGCCTGAGCACGCAGCGGCGACTGTCGCTCAGTCTGCAACATCTTATTGCGAACATATCTATGATAGAAGTTATGCCTCAATTTTAAAAAAATCGTACACCTAAGTAAATATTTTTATTCTTAAAATTTTTGTTTTACAATCGTATATGATTGTCTGAGATATGTGATTTCTGCTTAGATAGTAAGTGTAATTCTTACTTAAAAATCCAACAGATTTTTTTTGTTTATATGTCTTTGTTATCGTATATTGTTAATGTTTTTAAAAAATGAACGAATGAGGATAGTAGACTAACCACACCATGGAACTGTATGACTCATTTAGTGACGATTCTTATAGTACTTATACAAAATTTTATTTCTTTAAAGAGATTTTCCTCAGTGGTAAATGTTATAAAATTAGTTCCCTTATATCCAATCTCAAAATCTAGGCTCATTTGACGTGTTTTTGTATGATATAAACAAATTTTGCAAAAAGAAGGATTGTTTTGTCCTGCGAAGCAATGTTTGTGTTTAAAATATATTTTTATAAAAATTTTATTAATATTTAGTCGAAGATGTAGTTAAAATACATTAATCTTTATTTTAGTAATCTTAGTCGTATTATCCTGGTCTAAATGAATCAGATAAAGCGCATTAAAAAAATGCATTTTTTTCATATTAGTTACTAGTTTCCTTTTATTATTAAAATATTATTAGATAGTCAAATGTATGTAGTAACTGGTGTAAAATTCATTTTTTCGATAAGTCTCTTAATTTCGTCTGTAAAAATTTAAAGCCGAAAAATGAGTCTATTAGCCTCGGTCTCCCCTACTAAACGTTAAATAAACATAAAATAAATATTTCTTATTACAACATTTTAAATGAATAAATAATGTAAAATTAACATTTTATAAATGTTAAACAAACATTTAAAAAATATTTCTTTAAATCTTTATTTCAAATGAATAATTAATATAAAATAAACATTCAATTAACACATTAAATAAACGTTCAAAAAATGTTTTTCCAAACTATTATTTCAAATAAATATTTAATGTTAAATAAACATT
>NW_017305800.1:23582-30343 GCF_001594115.1 Trachymyrmex septentrionalis | reverse complement strand
TATATATATATATATACATATGTATACTCTAATAATATCAATAATATTTGTCGTAGCTGGTGAAGGCTTCAGTGTCATTCTTTACTGTTATGTATTCTACACGATAACAAGCTAATGTAAAATCAGATTAATTGAGAGTTTCATGACTGTAAATAATAAAAAATTAATAACATTTTGATACAACTACTTCATATTTTTAGAAATTAAAGTGTCTACGATTTAAATATGTATATTTATTAAAGCTATAATTTAAGGAATATAGAACATTTTAAATACGAGTATAACCAAAAAAACACAAAATATTTCAAATAAAATTTCAAATGTACGGTCCAATAAGATACTTATCGTTTAAAATAATTTAATTAAAGACATTAATGCACATTATGTTTGCAAGATATTAAAATAAGTCATATTGATCTAAATTTCAAAATAAAATTGTGATACAAATTTTCTCTCTCTCTCTCTCTCTCTCACTCTCTCTTAGTATTATTTCTTTATTTAATTCATTCTATTAAAGATATATTTAGATATTGAGCTATTACTTATAAGCAAAATAATTATTATCAGCGTTAATACTTTCAAACTTTCGAATTTTTTAATATATTATTTATAGAATTATAAACAATAGAAAGACATAATGATATTTTCCTGCTCTTTAATAAAAATAAGAAGAAAAAATTACATAATCATCAACAATCTGTGAAATACTTAAGACTAAAGGGACATTCTTCTTATAGATAAAGTTTGAGAGTACAAACAGAAATAACGAGCGTAAAAGTTTTAAGTGCTGAATACACTTGCGCAATTTTTTTCGTGGAAATTCTCTCACTAGCAACTCTTTTTTATGCGAAATAGAACATCTGCTGAATTTTATTAGTATTAAATATTGTAGATCGTGTAATAATAGATTTCATAAAACATATTATTAAAATAATATAAAACGATATATTACATTTTTTTTCCAATAAGTTAACTTTATTAATTATTATTATATAAATCTTTTTATTTCTAGATTTTAAAAGAATGTTGGTAAACTTTTCGAGATTTTTCGAACTATTGTAAATAAGTGAACAAAAAACAGACGGATTCTAGTGATCCATATTTGGATAGAGCACCAAATTGTTTATTGCACCTTATAAGGATTAATTCTCACTGAAAATATTAATCATGCAGATTACAATTTAAAAAATAAATGTATCGTATATTGATATAAGCGATAAAATATTTCAAAAAGTATTTTATTAGAAGTAGATATTAGAAAGAGAAAAACTTTAATTGCAGCTGGTTAAGTCAGTACTCACCTTACTGTTATGTACCTATCATATTCTATGCGATAATGAAGGTGATTCAATAAGTATTATATGATGAAAATGTAATTAATGTAATAATACTCAGCTTAAAAAATAAAAAGATAATTTTTTGAAAATTTTGTACAGCATCATATTTATAAAAAATTATTATAGAAGACATAGAAGAATAAATTATTGAAATTAAGATACTAGTATATCAAATTCTTGTGGTGCACTGAAATTATTTTTTGCAATACTTTAAATAAAATCAAAAATGCATATATATTTATTTTACTTTTGCTCCAAGTCCGATTTTTTGTGCACCTTGTTGTTAAACATTAAATTATATATATTTTATTTCATATCAACTTTTTTATACAAATATTTTAAATTAAAATTTCTGATAAACATACAGTAAAACAAAAACATACAGATAATAAAAGTATTGCGCTGTGCAATTAATTAATACATGAGTGATACACATCAAAAATTTACCTATAAGAAATGTAAAATAATATTTATTAAAATAATTTACCAAGCTAATGTGAAATTAAAGCTGCCTATTTATCTAATTCTAATTATTTTTAAATTATAATTTTACCAAGTAGTTCTAGTGTCGAAAAAATTAAAGTTGAAGAATGTTTCTGCCAGCAAGTGTAGTCGATGAGGACGCTTATCAAAATAAAAATTTCGATACTAAAAACAAAGAAACGCTTGCGTGAACTTTTTGTGTAAATACACGAATCTCATAAGAAAGACCGACAAATGATAACCTTCAAATTGCTGTCGACAAATCGATCGAGTAAATATTCATAGTTCTGAGAAATTTCTTTTTAAAGATATGATGGTCAAATATTTCCACTTTGAAAAAAGCAACGTAATTAAAATATTTTTTGAAACTTTTCTATTTCCATTTGAAACACTCTTTTGTATCATCAATTCTGAAAAAATGACTAGATTGATTACATGAATATTAATAATATCTATAAATTTTTTAAGTTTCAGTTTTTTAAGCCATACCTTACATATAGAATTATGCAGAAAACGTATTACAGAAAATGTATTCAAAAATAAAACTGTTTCTACGCTAAGAAAGAAGAATTATATTATCTTCGATTGAATCAGATTATCATCAGCAATTTGAAATGGTCAGTGATACTGAAGAAACAAGCACTTTCCTAAAAATAAAATGTATTTTATAAGTGCACAAATGTGAAGCGTATAAAATAGAGATATCAAAGGTGTTAAATAAGTTTGCGCAACTCTTCTACAGTTATCGCGCAAGTAAGTTTCTTAAGAATTTTTTTCTTTTTTATTATAATAAAGAGAACATCAGTAAAATTTCGGTATCATTTTATTCCATCAATTACTTAGTTAGTCATACATCGTATATTCCGAGAAACGCTATTAAAATGCAAGTGTTTCAATCTCACGGTAGTATCATGTGTTGTTTGGCATATACAAACGAAATTAAGCAAATTACAATAAAATCGACGTCAAAAGAAGGAAAGAATACTTGGTCGATATATGCAAGAAAGAGGGGATAAACACATTCTCTTCCTCCGCAGTCATATTTTGGAGCTCACAGAAAAATGATCTGCATTGAGACCGACTATTTTAGTCTTAATAAGACTCTTCTGCTCGCTATAGGATTGTGGCCATACAAACAATCAAAACTTATATGTCTTCAATTCATCTTTCTGCTCAGTGTTTTAATAAGCTCTATTTTATTTCAGGTAATATCTTAATATTATCATTATAAAACAAGTAATAATAAATTGATAGCCATTATTTGTTAACATATTTATTAACACATATAATATATATGTTTAAATAATAATTTATATATTTAAAAAAGATTATTATATACTATTAATATTGTAATTATTTAGATATAAGGCCTCTACCTATATTATATATTTAAAAGTTATCAACTTTAAATCAATAACATAAAATTATAATATTGTATATATCCAAAAAATTATATTTTAATACAAGCTTGGTAATACAATTATTGCTTTTAGTTAACCGCATTTTTAACTATCAAGGGTACTTCTGACCTCGTCATTAAGATTCTTTCTACTGCATTTTTCCTTATTATATATGTAATAAAATATATCTCGTTTGCTGTTAATATCGAAAATGTAAGTTGGTTATGACAGACGGTTACGTTCCGTTTGTGAGTAGGTTACTAAAAAATATATTTTTATAATTAGAAAATTTTATCAGATATATAAACTGAATTGTTGAACTGACAGGTAAAGTATTTACTGACAGAACTTCAGTATATATACAACGATCTAAAAGATGAATATGAAAACATTATTATAGAAAAGTATAGCTACAATGCCAAATTGTACACGGTTGTACTTACAAGTAATATAAATTTTTTATTGTACATCAGTACATTTTCCATTCCAGACGCAAAGAGTAATTCAATATTTTTATATGAAATTTATACGATAATCTTTTCGAATTTTTTCTAGTATTTGCTGCTTGTAGCATAATTACTTTAATTGTTGCCCAATTTTGGACGAGTATCATTGGCAACATTTTATCGAAAAACGTATCTCAATCTCGTAATCTATTTATTACAACGGAATATTTTATTGATCAAGAAAAACATTTTTATTTAATCGCGTTGCATACATATGCAGCTATTAGCATAGGATGTATCGCGACGATAGCAATAGGAGCGATGCTCGTAGCATATTTTCAACATATTTGTGGAATGCTTAGCATCTCAAGGTATAAAACAGACAAACCTACAAAAATTCTAATTATAAATAAATGTATATAATTATCTTGGATAAATCTACAGATTTTACTTTTAAAAAGCAAAAGAGATAATTTATATGATAAATGTATTCTTTATAGGTATCGTATTGAACGCGTAATGAGAATAAATATGCTTCAAAATTCCTTAAAAAACGAAAATTTGATATTTAAAGGAATGATATATGCCATTGATATTCATCGACAAGCAATGAAGTTAGTATTTATATAGTGTAATATTCATATACAGGGTATTAGTTCAACAAGTACGTTGTGTTTTAAACGGATTAGTTTCTGAAACACAGGTGAATAAAAAATATATGTTCGCAAATGTTTGATGAAACGGTAAATTGCGTTGGAAATATCTTCTGCATAAGTATGCCTTGCTTCACGTGAGTTACTATTCGCACAACCGTAAACAAAGTGACAAAGTCAAAGTCAAAATCTCCTAGGTCACCACACTTAAATCCTTTTTCCTTTGGAATTATTTCCTTTGGGGGTATCTGAAATCATTAGTTTATACCACCCCAATGAGAATGAGAATGATTTGAAGAATCGAATAGTTGCTTCATACGAGGTAATAAGTAACACACCTAATATCTTTGAGCGTGTACGTCAATCTTTGAGAAGAAGAATCGATGGATGTATCATGGCGAAAGGTGGACATTTTCAGCAATTCATTTAATTGTTTTATTTCATCAAAAGAACTGAAGCCTGTTTTTGTTTTTCTGTTTATGACTAGTTTTTGATTAGTTCTAGCTGTATTTCTTTCAAATGAACAAATTATTACTACAGGTTTAAATTTTTTTATTTCGGAAATTAAACCGTTTAGGACACATGTTTATATGGACTTTTTTACTTGAAATAAACCGAAGAATCGCTCTGTTAAGTATGGCAACATACTTAACTAACACCCTGTATAAATAATACAATAATATTTATTTGTGCTTGAAGATTATCTAAACTGATGGTATCTAAATTTGAGATAATGTTATTCTGCTTAATAGCAGTTGGAGTAATCTGTTTGAGCCTCAACCTCTTCCGAGTAAGTTTCAAACTTCTAAAAAAAGATTTGTACATTTACATGATATAATATTAGAAATTTATAATTTACTTGCTAATTAACTGCTATAGATGTTTCAGGAATTTTTCTTCGGATTAAAAAGTTTTATGTATAAATTTTATTTTATAATTATTAGTAATATTTATATTAATAATATTTTTTAAATATTTAAACAACTTAATGTATTCTATTAATTATTCAATTTAGGATTAACATTTAGAAGAATAGTGAGTTATGTTATCACATATGCAAATAATATTTAAATAAAATTTGTATTAGATTTTTCAGATTGATATATCTGAGGATAATGTCAATGAATTTCTATTTCCTCTTAAATTCATAATAGTCAGTATTTCATATATGTTTATTGCCAATTATATTGGGCAAGATATTATGGATCACACTAATCATATATTCGTTACTGCGTAAGAGTATTTTTTTATATAATATTATTATGTACAGAGTGTTCCACTTTAATTTTCACATCAAAATATTTGTTTTGAATAGAACTAGAAACTCGATTCCACACAAGAAACTTTATTGAATATATAATATCGTTACAAAAATGAAAACGAAAGAATGCGGACAAGGCAAGATAGATGATGAAGTGACGCTTTCTTTCCCGCGTATTTCCCTTAACTAACGAAAGGGCGCCTGTTCAATGTACGCAGTCAATAACTTTAGCCACATCGCGTTTATCATAATACGATCTCTGTCAATTGCAACAATATTTCAAAATATAATAATATAAAAAATACGAAAAAATATTTCATATAAAAATTTTATAATCTGAAATATACGAAATAATGGATTTAATCAATTTTTGATAAAAAATCGATTTTTCAGAGTCGTATAAAGGTTAAAGTCATTTCTATAATAAAGGTCCTTTAATAATATGATTACTCTAATTATTCTGTGCATAATAATGTTAAGGTACGATTATCAAACAATTAATAGTTTATAAGACATTTCTTACATTTTACGTCAAAATATGTCAGAATGATGTATAAAATATCTCGTAAACTATTGACTTTTAATATCTTTATTTTAGTATTTATATGCAATTTTATGTAAGTACGGAATTAGTAAAATTATATTATATAACAAATTCGAACAATTAAAATAATGATCATGAAATTCATTTAACTTTGAAAAATAAGTTTTTTCGAAAATTGGTTTTATTATTATTTGACTCTCTTTACATTATACAACTTTAATCTGAAACATTTTTTCGTATATCTAATATTTTTCAAAATATTTTGATGTAAAAAATGGAACACTTATATGTGTGTATATACGCGCGCGCACAGATACACGCGTACACATACATATATATAAGTATACATATATACATAATATATGTATAAAAATATATTTTAAAAGTGAATATAAGCATGTTATTTAGAAAATAAAATAAAAATAACATACTGAATATTGTTTATGTATTTCTTTCATTTTCAAATTATCGTTTTGTATCACAGATACAACGTTCAATGGTATACAGCTCCCTTATATATACAAAGTATTATACTCTTTTTGTTACAAAGAAGAGCCAAAAATTTTACTTTGAGTGTCGGTGGATTGTTCATTGGATCATTAGAATGTTTTGCAACGGTAAGAAAATAGTACATTAC
>NW_017305800.1:21635-22582 GCF_001594115.1 Trachymyrmex septentrionalis | reverse complement strand
CTCTCTCTCTCTCTCTCTCTCTCTCTCTCTCTCTCTCTCTCTCTCTCTCAGTATTATTTCTTTATTTGATTCTTTCTGTTAAAGATATATTTGTTGACATATTACTTTTAAGTAAATAATTATTATCAGTGTTAACATTTTCATACTTTCGTATTATTTAATACATTATTTATAGAATTATGGAAAACAAAAAAATATATTTTCATGTTCTCGAAAAAAAAAGAAGATATTACAGTATCTTCAACAATCTGTGAAATTCTTAAGACTAAAGAGACATTCTTCTTATAGATAAAATTTGAGAGTACAAACAGAAATAACGAGTGTAAAAGTTTTAAGTGCTGAATACGCTTGCGCAACTTTTTTCATGGAAATCATTCTCTCACTAGTAACTCTTTTTTATGTGAAATAGAACATCTGCTGAATTTTATTAGTATTAAATCGATCGTGTAATAATAGATTACATGAGAAATATTATTTGAAATGCAAGTGTTTGATCCCATAATAGTAGTCCTGCATATAAACGACATTAAAAAAATTGTGTTAGAATTTACATCAGAAGAGAAAATATCATATAATATCTAATCGAAAATGCAAAAGAAAGAAAGAAATATTTCTTCGATATCTTATTGTTAGTCATAGTTTGGAAATCGTAGAGAAATGATCTGTGTCGAGACACAATACTTTGGTCTTAATAAAAGTCTTCTACTTGCTATGGGTTTGTGGCCTTATCAAGAAACAAAATTTGTTCGATTTCGGTTTATTTTCTTTCTGAGTATTCTTACAACTGCTATTTTATTTCAAGTAAGACAATATCTTCCGTCTTAATTATTATTATTTTGAAATAACCTGTACATTTTATTATAATTTATAGTATATCTTTTGTTATTATATAATTTAATATTGTAACTTATATTAAAAGTATAATTTTATATATATTATATATATAT
>NW_017305800.1:18243-21144 GCF_001594115.1 Trachymyrmex septentrionalis | reverse complement strand
TATATATATATATACTATAAGAAGATTACAATTTTAATTAAAATAAAAGATTAAATAATTTGCACGTAATGATTAAATTTTGCCATGAACTTGTTAATGTATAATTATTAAAATGTATACAATACGTATGTACGTATATCTAGTATATAAGAAATCGAGATTGTATGCCAGCGGAGCAGAGAAAATCAATAATACCTGCAGAGCTGTAAAAATCAATACTTAATTATAGATACGCGCTTACGCATAATAGAAATAAGTTAAAAAAATTCTGCTTGCTAATTTTGATTAATTTGGAAAATATTAACTCTGACTTTTACAATCTGAATTATCTTTTTTATTGAAATATTACAATAGTTGCAAACTACCAGATATGTCACTACAATTACTTTTATCGTAAAATTATTATATGTAAAGGAACAAACCTATAATTTAAAGTTATTAAATATATAAAATAGATTTTTTTTTAATACAAACATTTCAATAAAATTATTACTTGCAGTTCACTGCGTTTTTCACTTCAAAATGTTCTTTGGATCTCGTCCTCAGGATTTTGTCTGTTACGTTTTCATTTCTCTTGTTTGTAATAAATTACATCTCGTTTGGTTTTAAGATGAAAGTTGTAAGTTAACGATTTACCATATTCGATTAAATTAACATTTCTGATAAATTTGTATATTCAACGATCTTTTTGGAAAAAAAATATATAAAGACAATATAACAAGTTACTGGACTGACAGGTAAAGCATTTACTGGTGCAACTTCAAAATGTATACAATAAATTACAAGATGAATATGAAAACGCTATTATGGAAAAGTATGGTTATACTGGAAAATGTTATACGGCTGCACTTATAAGTAAGACGATATTTTTGGATGTTTGCATTTGGTTATATCTCTTCTTGTTAATAAAGTCAAGGTTTCAATAGAAGACAAATAAATCTTGATAAATAATAATAATTAATTACATATGTACAATACATCGGATGCTCTATTAAGATATGTATTGTTATATATATTAAGAAGAAAATAATCATTTGTGACAAAAGATATTTAAATCGAATATAAAGAGTAAAATTGTTAACTAATACGAAGCAGTAAAAACCAATTATAATTGAGTTTTAAAAAATGTAAAATTTTTTATATAATATATAAATATGCTTAAAATAATATTTTGAGATATTATAAAATATAAAATTATGTGAGTTACTGTCTTTAGTATTTGGTATTTGCAGTGTATTTACTTCTATTATCGCTGAATTTTTATTGACTACATCTAATGTCATTTTACCGATAAATGCATCTCAAGCTCATCGAATGCAATTCACAACGGAATACTTTATCGATCAGGAAAAATATTTCTCTTTAATTCTATTACATATAAACGCAGCATTTTGCATAGGATTGTTTGCAATAATAGGGATAGGAACAATGTTGTTTGTATATTTTCAATTTACATGTGGAATGTTTAAAATTTCCAGGTATGAAACAAATATAGACATGGTCATAAAAATTCGAATCATAAATAATACAATTATATTATTATTATCGAATTCTGTTTATCATTTCAAAGAATTGTTATATTTTAAAAGTCTAAAAATAGTTTATTTTTTTAAAACAAAAAAATAATGTCTTTCGATATTATTTATAGTTATCGTATTGAACGCGCAATGAAAATCAATATGCTGAAAAATATTACTACAAAAAACGAGAAATTCATATTCGAAGGAATAATTTGTGCTATAGATATTCATCGGCAAGCTATGAAGTCAGTATATAAAAATTATAGATATAAATCATATATAATAATATTTATTTGTGTTTAAAGATTGTCCGAATTGTTGATATCTAAATTTGAGATAATGTTGCTCTGTCTAATAGCAGTTGGAGTGACTTCTCTGAGTACCAACCTCTTCAGAGTAAGTCTCGCTTTTCTTTATTTTTTAAAATCTTTATTTTTAAAGTAGTATTTAATATTTCACAATCTAGTCCTATAGTAAAAAAGAATTGTATTTTTATATTAATATTTTTGATTAATTAATATTTATAATTAATTTTATATGCAAAATTTTTCATATAAATTAATCGTAATTTCTAAAAGAATAACTTATTATATAAAGAATAATGGAACGGAAAAATATGTAGAGAAAATTGACTTCTTTGTCAATTCTACATATTTTCTTTAACTCTTAACAATAATAATTGTATTTTAGATTTTTCAGATTAGTTCATCTCAAGCTAATGTCAAAGAATTATTATTTCCTTTTATATTCGTATTAATTTGTATTCTATACATGTTTCTAGCCAACTATACCGGACAAAATATTATAGATCATACTAATTATGTATTCATTACTGCGTAAGAGAATTTTATTGTAAAATATTATATATATTATATTGCACACATAAGTAACTTGTATAAATGTATAATGTGTATTGAAAATAACTGCGAATACCTTAAAATAATTAAAGTGTATGTATAATATTTAATTAACGTTTAAACGTTAATTAAATATTATCACACAAATTTCTTGTTTTTCCAAACTTTCGATCTTTTTATTCGTTATATTATTTTACAGATATAGTGTTCAATGGTATATGACTCCCACATACATTCAAAAAATGATACTTTTTCTATTACAAAGAGGTACTAAAGATTTCACTTTAAATCTCAAAGGACTGATTGTCGGATCGTTTGAATGTTTCGCTATGGTAAGAAAATAATATAGGTTTTCATGTATTGGAATTTTACTCGAGACAGTACAATGAATGTGTAGAACAATATCTATTGCAGCTGGTGAAGACTTCGATATCTTATTTTGTTGTAATATATTCGACGCAATAAAAAAGACTGAATCAAATAACACGGTATGTGTGTGTGTGTGTGTGTGTGTGTGTGTGTGT
>NW_017305800.1:17796-18125 GCF_001594115.1 Trachymyrmex septentrionalis | reverse complement strand
TTTCCAAAAGAAATAATATATGTACTACATTATTTAAATATGTAAAATATGAATTTAAATGTTGTTATATTAATTTTTAATGTAAAATCTTCCAGCCATAACATTAAAATAATTTAATTAATTTATATTAGCATTTACTATTTTTTAAACTTTCTAATCATAAGTGACATAAATGATGTATATGAAGACTTACGAAACAGCACAAAGTAAAAAATAGTAAAATCATTTCTATTGTGACATTATCTGCTGATGATTTACAGCAATACGAATTAATAGAAAATATGTCAATATATTTGAAATTGTTGGCTAACTCTATCAATACAATCACA
>NW_017305800.1:0-17768 GCF_001594115.1 Trachymyrmex septentrionalis | reverse complement strand
ACACATACACACATATTTATATAAATAAATGAAGTTGCGGCAGCGAAAACAATAGAATTTGCCAGTGTAACATTTATGAGGCTATTTTTCCACAAATGTCTTTTTTTCTTCATTTTTGTGGGAAAAATTTTCCTTATACATCGATCGCTTAATCGCAGACTTCTTTAAGAAAAATACTGCAAAATTACAAGTGTTTGAATGCTCTATAACGTTTAATATAAAAGTAACGTTAAGTTTTTAATAGTAAAATTTACACTAAAAGAAGGAATATTCAATGAATCGGTCAAAAAGTGGGGATGGACGGAATGTTCCCCACTTTTTTGCAGTCATATGTGTTCCTACCCTCGAAGAGATGACTTGCGTAAAGGATCGATACTTTAGTCTCAATCGAATTCTCATGCTCGCTATTGGTTTGTGGCCTTATGAACAATCTAAACTCGTTCGACTACAATTGACTTTGCATTACGGAATTCTGGGAAGTTTTATTATATTTCAGGTAAATAAATGCATAGTATTTAGTAGATTTTTATAAAAAACGTTCTTATTTATTAATAACAATATTCATTAATAATTAATAAATTACCACATTGTTATTAACAGCAATCTGGCATATTTAAATTTATTTATAATTATACAATATAAAATAATATATAATTTTGTTATATAATTATTATGACGTATGTATAATTAGATTTTATGCTTTATGTTCAATGTATTATTGTACATAAGAAAAATAATTAATAATTAAAATCTTTCTATTTGCTGATAAAATAATGTTATTTTTTATATAAATAATTCAACAAAATCATTTCCCGTAGTTTACAACATTTGCGACCTCAAAATATGATTTGCAATTAACCATTGAAATTCTATCTGTCACGTTCTTCTTTAATCTCTTCTTGATACCATACCTCTCGTTCAACTTTAACATGGATGTTGTAAGCGATAAGAAATATTTTTTATTTAAATAAATGCATGTTGTATTCTTTAAATTTCTTAAAATAAAATCTTACTCTAAAAGTTAAAATACTGCCACTATTAAACAAAAAATGAAAAATTTGCACTTTTAAGCACTCTTGAATAAGAGTGACTAATTTTCACTTTTTTATGAAGTGAGATTCACTTAAAAAAAAAAAAAAAAAAAAAAAAAAGAGTGAGATTTCTCTTTTAGAGTAAATTTTACTAAAAAAAAAAAACCTGCCACTCTTCGAGAGTGCAAATTTTCCATTCTTTTTCTTTTTTAGCAGTAATTTAACTGTCTTCGAGATTTTATTTCAAGATATTTAAAGAGTATATTACATTTGTCTATATCAACTTCCGCATAACAAGTAGCATAGAAAATCATTGACAGGTAAAACACTTATTAGAACTTCTTCAAGATACCTACGATGAACTAAGAGACGAAAATGAAATTGCCATTATAGAAAAGTATTGGAACATCGCAAAACGTTACACTGAAATACTTACGCGTAAGACAATCTCTCAGTTTTCACTACTTAGGAAATATGCAGGTTTCATTTAAAAATTCAAGTAACATTTTTATTGAATAATCTATTTGCGGTTGTACACAGTATTGTGTTTCAAATTTCGTAATTATGAATGATAAAAGCTAATTTTTTTGAATAATTAACTAATCGATTATACGTATGTATGGTGATATTACATTAAATCATATCACATGTACAAATTGCTTTGTTACCATCTGAAATCTATGCAATGTCTTCTTGTGTGTACCATCTTTAGTATACAAGTACTTTAAGAAGTGCGTTTATGCGCACAAAATTTGAAATAACCATATATAGCTGTACATCAGGTGATATCGTAAACATATATATTGAGGGAAAATAAAATAAATTTAAAATGTATAATAGTATTTAAAAATATTAAAAAATTAATAATTTTTTATGATTGTTTTCAAATCATTCTTTAGTGCTCTTTATCTTTACCGATATTTTGTTCATCTTTTCTCCATTTTTGCCACATATAATCGATACTATGATCTCTGAAAACAAATCCCAGCTGCAGCCATCATTAAAAATCGTCACAGAATACTTCTTCGATCAAGAAAGATACTTTTATTTAATTATACTGCATGCAGATGTAGCATTCTTTATAGGATCACTCGCAATGCTTGCGACGGGAGCAATGCTTTTAACGTATATGCAACATGTCTGCGGAATGTTAAAAATTGCCAGGTAAAAAAATTAATGCAATAATGACTATCAAAAAAATTCCGCACTAATTATATGATAAATTAGATCGCGAAATGAGTTAGTTTTTACATATAATGTAGTTTATAATGTGGTGGACAAAGTATGTCACAAATACAAAGCTAGAAAATGGATAATTTTTGAGCTATGATACACAAATGTGCAAAATTTATACTTACAGAGCATCTTTGACACATCATAGCTCAAAAATTATCTAATATTGAGTTTTAAGTTTATAACATCTTTTATCACGTTATAAGCTATATTACATGTAAAAACTAACTCATTTTATCAAGAATTTTCCTAATTTTTTCATAATACGAAGTCTTTTGTATTGTAAATATCAAAATATCATATTTGCTTTGTCGCATTCAGTTAGATGAAACTACATAGGATTTATTTCAAATTTATTATACGTGTTAATTATATGTTCACTGCACGTTGGCTTAGACAGTTTCTTTTTTTTTTTTTTAATTCAAAAACTACAGCAAATATCTCAAAATAGTAAGACTTTTTTATTCCCCTTGATCCATTCTACGTCCCCAATGCGGTTCTTACCCTAATTTTGAGACACCCTTTTATATATATATATATATATATATATATGTATATACATATATATGTATATGTATTTAAATATATATAAGTTATTTATTACAGCTATCGTATGGAGCAAGCCATGACAATTGGTATTAGACGAATGAGTGATATAAAAAATGCAAATTTAATTTGTAAGGGCATAATTTATGCCATAGACATACATCGTAAAGCTTTGAAGTAAAGTATTATCAAATCTGTAAATTAATTTTAAATAAATTGTATTCAATTTTATATATAAATGTTTCTTCCAAAACTTTAGTTTAAAAATTTATAATTATATTTTATTGTAATTTGAACATTAATATTTAACATCAGAAAAGAGATAATTAAGGAATAAATAATAAAATGCTAATATCAGTGTCAAATTGAAATCTATTCGGAAATAATCAAGGAATTTATCTTTGAATTTATTTCTATATATTACGACACATATTGTATATATTATATAACTACTAATATTTTTTCCTTAAAGGATTGTCCAAATTTCTGTATCATCATTTAATATGACATTTTTTATTATGATATTGAATGGAACAGTTTTTGCGAGCCTTAATCTTTATCGAGTAAGTTTGAACTTTTATTTTTTTAAGTAGTATAAAGTATACTTTTGAATAAATAGCTCACATTCCAGATTTTTCGAGAAATATCATCTGGATATATTGGCGAAAAAGTAATACAGTGCTTCATAATATTGAATATTCATTATATATACACATTCCTTTCCACCAATATTGCGCAACAAATTATAGATCATAACAATAGCATATTCGTTACAGTGTAAGAAATATTCTTATGTGATACGTGAAAGTTACAATTTTTGCAATACAAATTAAAGTTAATAGTACAAAATTTGTAACAAAAGCTGAAATATTTCATAAAACAATTATACATTATATACATATATATTTACGAGATAATTAAAAATATCTATAAATTATTTTATCCATCATAATATTATCATATAAAATTATCATATTATATTATCATATAATCGATATTGATTGTATTTAATCATTTCATAGATACAATGGTTACTGGTACGTAGTTCCCTTACATGTACAGAAGCTAATATTGTTCCTATTGCAAAGAGGCACTAAAACTTTTAAGATAATGATTGGTGGATTATTTGTGGGTTCCTTAGAAGGCTTCGCCACGGTAAAAATTGAATCAGAATTTATTCAATAATATTTTTCAAACATTTGAAGAAAATATTTTTCATTGCAGCTAGTCAGCGCATCATTCTCTTATTTCACATTAATTTATTATACAAATCAATAACATACCATCTAAAGCTCTGTATAATCTTTAGACAGATTATAAATATGTACAGAATTTTGATGATAATGTTGCAATGTATTATATAGATGTTAAATGAATAGAACTTGGACTTCGATACTATCAAATTAATGAAAAAAATACAGATAGTGTAACTCCGGCAAATACGCCGCGCTGGGATTTACGCCGCAAAAGTCAGAAAAAATGGAAGGAGTGAGCGTAATTTTCCCGCAACTACTCTCTCTGTTACATGCCTTTATATTATATTAATATTGTGTTATAATTTTAGCTTCTTAGTGTTAATATTAATGAATTTATTGTGAGTTGAATCGATTTGTCACTTTAATAAGTAACGCCATCATAAATTATAATTTATATAAAACGATTAATGTAGGACGTGTAAAAGACTTAGTAGTTATTTCATAATACGTACATATAGTGGAATAGTAAAGCATGTATAACAAAATACATGTGTTTTGCTTTCGTATTCTTTGTTTAATTTGTTATTTTGTATATCCCACCTGTTAGGGCCATACGGCATTTTTAGCGAGTGGGATTTATGCTTAAAACATACAAAGTATATTGAATTTAGTGCACTAAATGCAATAAATGCATTATATGAAATATATATCTTATGTCATAATACTTGTAATATTATATATGTAGGAAGATTATAATTATTATTTATTACTTCATATACATATTTTTATCCCTTAATAAAACTTTATAAGTTATTGTGTCCTTATTTATATGCATTATTTGTAAATTTTTTATGAGCCGTACATATCCTCTTTCTCTCTATAATTAACCATATATCCCATCCCTATGAAATATAATATACCGCAAAAATGCAAGGGTTTCAAAAAGTTTATTTTTTAATATAAAAAATAAATATTTTGAACTTCTAATACTTGTTTCATAATAATAGACAGTACAAAGTTTTTACTGATATAGTTCGTTTACTATAAATATAGTAAATAATACTGAATAAATTAAGTTTTTAATAAGTGCGGCGTATATACCGGAGATACTCTAATAAGTAGAATTGTTCAAAATTATTTTCTATAGTTCTTATTATTTTACTTATTGTAATGTGCATGTTGATACATTAAATCTCAAAAATATTCAAAAATTTATAATGTGTTATTATTGCATTAAATTTAAATACATTCTCTTGACAGCACAAGTGATGCAAAGTTAGAAGATTTTAAGAAAATAAACATTAAAGTTTGACTTAAATATTAACATTGCGTAATTTACTAACTTGAATATGATATGCCAATGTTTAGCGTTGCTTAGGCAAACATGTCATACGAGTGTACATTCTAGACTAAAATAAGTAGAAATGTAGTGAAAAGTAGCTATTGCGGCTGCGCGACTTTCGCACGAAAAAAGTCCTCGTACGAACATTTCCCTATGAGAAAAGAACATCCGTTAAATTGCTTTTACTGTAAAATCAATCATTTATTCCGGTGTTCCTATAATTTATTTATGAACGTTATCCCAAGAAAATTTCTTAAATTATGCGGGTTTAATTTTATAATTGTATTTCATAATGCTTTGTAATATACTATAAAATAGAAAAATAAAATTTACTGAAAAAATTGTGGTAAAAGAAAAGTCACACTCACTGAATAGGAAAGAGGGGATGAATACATGTCCGTCGCTACTTTTCCGTTAAACACATCTTGGTGTTCGCGAAGAAATGATCTGTCTCGAAACTCGACATTTTAGCCTCAACCGAATTCTGTTGCTTGTCGTTGGTTTGTGGCCTTACCGACGATCGCTCATCGTTCAATTTCAGTTACTTTTATTCTTTGGTACTCTGATGACTTTTATTATATTTCAAGTATGTTAAAATTTTAATTTTATTATTAAAGTAAAAATGAAATACGTTATTGAATAGTGAATATTTTATGACTTATATAAAACATAACGTTATTTCAATTATATTCGTTAGATTTTTTTAATATAATTATATTATATAACATTTGTCTTTTTAAAATAAAACTATTGTATACAATATAGAAATATTAATAACTTACACTTTTTACTATCTGACTGTATATAGTACATAGTGCATAATAGAAGCAAGGAGCGAGCAATTTACTAACTTAATTAAATAATCTGCTATCACTTGCTTAATGCTAATTCAGTAAAATATTTCTTGCAGTTTACAACATTATTAACGTCAAAATGTACTTCAGAACACATTCTCAAAGTTTTTTCCACTTCATTTTTTTTTATGTGCTTCGCGATCAAATATAATTCATTTTGGATTAACGCCGATACCGTAAGAACGTTATCAATCAAATATTAGATAAATGGAATATTCAAGTATAAAATTTTCCAATTCTTTTTCGTATTTTTATCAGATGGGGCCAAGTTATCCTGTCTTTTATTTTCTTTCAATTCTTCATAGCTTGATTCTTTATACTTTTTAATTATAATATAAAAAGAGACAGAAAGGTAACAGGTAATTTGGTCCTAATCGATAAAGAATATCAAAAAATTAAAGAAGAAAATATTTGATTATATAATCATTTCCAAATTTTAATGAGAAATATAATATCATTGATGCCACAGGTAAAGAGTTTACTGGAACAACTGCAAGATGTATGTAATGAATTAAAAGATGAAAATGAAATCGCTATTATAGAAAAGTATGGAAGTAAGGCGAAATATTATACAACTGCAATAATACGTAAGACAATGGTAGTTGAGTCTTTTATATGTTTCAAAATTACAATAGATAAAATGTAATCACAAATAATATATTTTTTCAAATCGAAACAAGATTCTATCTTTTCTCAATAAAAAGAATTTGTTTAATTAAAAGCTAATAAAGTTTGATTTATATATATAAATAACTTTATAAAATTTCTCTCAGTGTCTGGCATATGCGTGGAAAGTACTGTAACTTTTCTACAAACTTGGCCGTATATTCAACACTTTATTCTGCTTAATAACAATTCTCGATTAAATCCTTCAGTATACATTGTGACAGAATATTTTATTGATCAAGAAAAATATTTCTACTTTATCATGCTGCACACATTAGCAGCTAGTTACATAGGACTTATCGCAATGATAGCGACAGGAACGATGCTTCTTGCATATCTTCAACATACCTGCGGAATGTTTAGTATCGCTAGGTAAATAAATAATATACTAGAATGAATACAATAATAAACGATATTTTGTTTGTCATCTAAAACGAATTTAGATGAAGTAATTATATGGGGATAAATTATTTACAGTTACCGTATTGAACAGGCAATCAATATTTTACAAAAAGATGACTTAAAGAATAAGAGCAAAATTTATAAGGAAATAATTTATGCCGTAGATATTCATCGCAGAGCTATGGAGTAAGTATATGTATATTTGATAAGAGTACATGTTAATATATGTACATCTAATAAGAAATATTTAATACATATAGTAACACGTACTTTTTCATACTTGATACAGGTTCACCGACTTTTTAATATCAAATTTTGAGGGATCATTTTTCTTCTTAATAGCAATTGGCGTAACTTGTCTTAGTCTTAATCTTCTTCAGGTAAATTTTTTAATATTTAATCGTGATTACGTGATATTAGAATGTTATCGAAAACTCAAGGAAATAAAAAGAAATAAGCAAATACCTTTTTATTGTAGAATATATAGATTAAAAGCATTTATAAAAATAATATTGTATCCAATATCTTTTCTCATAATTCATGACTATATACGTATTTGTTATAATACTACATAAAAATGTCTTATAATTATAAAAAAAATTAATCATTACGTAACATAATACTAATCCATTGACAAAAAAATAAACAGAATAACACGAACAATATAGAACAATGTGATTTGAAGAAATAGATAGTAAATGCGTAACAAACATCGTAATTTTTAGGCTGCGTTGTATCGTAATAATATTGAGCAACTTATACTACCTCTTTTAATTATAATGATCCTTTATGTATACTTGTTCGTATCCAACTGGACTGCGCAAGAAATTACGGATCATAATGAATATATATTTGCCACAGTGTAAGAAAGATATTTTTATCATATATTTTTACATAAGAGCACTTGTTTTGATTCTTGTAATAATAATTATTGAATATATCACAGCAGAAACTAATACGACTCATGGAACAAACATATCTATTATAATCATTATTACCAAATATATTTTATCTTTTTACAATTATTCTTATCTTTATTAATTTGTCATTATATTGTAGATACAACGTTCAGTGGTACGTAGCTCCATTACATATACAAAAAATGATGTTGTTTCTATTGCAAAGGGGTGCTAAAGCTTTTCATATGATTCTTGGTGGAATATTCGTGGCGTCTTTGGAAAGTGCTGCTGCGGTAAGAAATACATATACAACTGTAATACATATATGTATTACAGTTCATAGTAAAATCTTCTATTTCTTATCCTCACGAATTGTTTAACCCTTTGCATTCTGAATTTTTTTTGAATATAATGCATATTAATAAATATATATTGTTATGATACTACATACACAATATTTTATAATTAATATAAAAAGAATTAATAATATTACGTAACACTAATCTATAATAATAGTATATTACAATAGTATGACTCGACATAAGAGCTCGTGTAAATAAAATTGATGTCGAGTCATATTTGACACTCAACTAGAAGTGCAAAGGGTTAATAAAAAATAGTATCAACAATCTGAAATATTCTGAAATTTATATTATTTAGAATCATGCTCTACATAGTATATATTACAGAATAACACTACAGAAAATTTCTTAAAACAATTATGTTAAATAAAATATACTAATAGCTCAATAAAGCTAAAAAAAGTAAAATGAAAGAAAACAAATTATTAAATTATTGTAGTATTTTCTATTTTGTCGCATTTAAAAATATTATTAAAAAGTAGATTTTTTTCTACTTTAAAACGTTATTGTTAATTATTAAAAAAATTAATTATTTAAAACTATTAATTCCTAACCATTTAGCTAAAAAAAGTTCTAATATACATATGTTTATAATTTATTACAAAATAAAACAAACGATATATATTTTAGCAGCTGATGAGTACTTCGATATCATATTTCACTGTTCTCTATTCTACAAAAAATTGAGGATATAAATTAATAATGATAAAATAATTCTAAAAAAATCGAGTTTAATATTTAAAAAATCGAGACGAAAAGAGAACAACACAGATAAAAGAAGAAATACTGAAACCACTATGATTTCGCATTTTAAATAATATGTGCTAAAGTATCAAATCCGATAGAAAAAAATTATTTTAATGAAGACACACGTACATCGACAATAAATAATAAATAAGAATTACATAATGTAAAATTGACGATATTGTAACAATGTAAATCTTCTTTGTCATTTAGATTTTAATTAATTTATTTGAAAATGCATTCTTTACGTAACATGTAACAACATTTTTTATGGTTCCGTTATTAAATAAAAATAATATTTTTGTGATTACTTTCCTTTTTATATAATGCGTAACTAACATGTTATTTAATTTGATGATATATATTTCCAATATGTAAGTATTTCAAGTAGAGTTCTACAAACTACCACACATTTGTATAAATAACATAAAAATATATGTATAATCGTCTTAAATAAAACTATTGATTATTATACAAACAGCAGAAATTTTTATTTATAATACTATCGTGGATAATGTTATAGAAACGTATATATAAAATATAAATAGTTCCAATACAATGTTGCGTAAAATATTAATAAGATACAGATTTCAGTACTTTATCAATAAATTTTGTTGATACTTAAGATTGAATTTAAAAATACTACTCTAAAAGAACAAACATATCTTGTGAGTGTACGCACTAGAATGAAACGCACATTACAATGGACAATGATGAGTGCGCTTGCGCGGTCCTCTATCGAGTTTCTCTACGCGAATATTTTTCCATGGAAATAAACACCTGTAAAATTTCTTTCATGTTATATCGATCGCTTAATCATATGTATTTCTTATAAAACACTGTTGAACTGTAAATATACTTCAATCTTGCGACATTGTATTTCGCTTTGCATGCTGGCATATTAAGCAATTGAAGCTACAATTTATTATAAGAGAAAAATTGAAATATTTTCAACCAACTATTAATTTCATAAAATCGAAAAAAAAAGACCCTTCTTTTTCACGGTTAAGTGTACTTTAGTACTTTTCGTGTTTACAAAGATGATTTGCCTTGAGACGCAACACTTCAGGCTCAATAAATTTCTTTTGCTCGCGATTGGTTTATGGCCTCACCAGAGATCGAAACTTGCTCAAATTCAATTTATCGTACTTTTTACTATTTTAACAACTTTTATTGTGTTTCAGGTCGTAATAAATTACTTTTATACAAAATAATAATTAACAGATTAGAATTTGAAACTTATTAATCACACAAAGGAATTATTCTTTTAATATAAAATTTTCAACAAAATTATTTATTTCCAGTTTACAACGTTTTTGACTTCTAAATGCACTACAGATCTCATTATTAATGTTCTGTCTTCCGCATTTTTCTTCATTTGCTATGCGATTAAATATCATTCGTTTTGGATTAACACTAATATTGTAAGTCAAATATTTACTATACAATTTCCAGAACAAATGTTTGTGATAAATAAATCTTAAAATATGACATTTTTTAAATATTTTATACAAAAACTGTATAAAATATTGTTGATGTAATAGATAAAAGTTTCACTAGAACAACTTCAGCATGTTTGTAACGAAATAGAAAATAAAAACGAAATTGCTATCATAGAAAAGTATGGCCGTATAGGGAAACATCAAACGAAAATAATTACGTGTAAGATAGTATATATATGCTTATAATTTAATTATTTATATTAATAACAGTAAAAAATTTCCAAAGCTTAAATAAATTTTACTTAAATAAATTCTGGATACATATACATAATATTTACTTTTTAATTTAATGTTAGTATTTGCCGCATGTAGCGTATCTATTTATATCTTCCTGCCAATCTGGCCTCGTATATTTGATGTAATTCTGGCTATAAACAATTCCCGATCACGCTCTGCATCGATTCACATTGCAACAGAATATTTTATTGATCAAGAAAACTGTTCCTACTTAATTCTTTTGCATACAAATGCAGCCTTGTGCATAGGAGCAACTGCAATGGTAGCAACAGGCACGATGCTGATAGCGTACTTCAAATATATTTGTGGAATGTTTAGCATTGCAAGGTAGAACACAGTACAATCATTTGTTTTAATAAGTAAAATCTATTCTTCGTTTATTCTCAATCAGATCTAGAAAAATTAAGGACTTACAGAAAAAAATATGTATTCATATAGTTTCCGTATTAAGAAGGCAATGGCAATTAATATGCAACAAGATGTTAATAAAGAACAAATGATTATAATTTATAAAGGAATAATCTGTGCGATAGACATTCATCGCAAAGCTACAGAGTCAGTACACATTCTACAATATCTGTATAATATGTTGTACTAATATTTCTTTTATTTCTAAAGGTTTTCTCAAGATTTTCTAAAAAATTTTGAAGGATCCTTCTTCTGTTTAATAGCAGCTGGTATGATTTGCTTAAGCAGCACTCTTGTACAAGTAAGTTTTATTTTTTGCTATTAAACGTATCTTTCCATGAAAGATACAGTTTTCATAATATTAAGATTAAATAAAGAATCTTTAATTAAAGCAATATGGAAAAATAATTTTCCTTAAAAATAAAATCCATCAAAAACTCATGATTATTCTTCATTTACCTCTTTTTTATAATTATAAGCTATGTGCATTAATCGCATACGTACGTCATATAACAAATGTTTTATATTTTTTAGATCATATCATATAATAGCACAGAACAACTTGTATTACAACTTATATACATAAGTGTCCTCTACATGTATATGTTTTTGTCCAATTATAACGCACAAGATATTACAGATCACAATGAATACGTATTTGCTACAGTGTAAGAGACATTTGTATTTTACGTTCATACTTAAGTAATTGTTTTATAAATACTTGTAACAAAAAGCTGAGTTAGCAAAAATATTCAAAAATAATACTATCCCTTGAACGAACATACTATAACAATTTATATTGTAACAAATATTTTTACTTTTTCATGTTAAATTTGTATTAATTTTTACATTATCATTTGTAGATATAATGTTGAATGGTATGTGGCACCGTTACACATACAAAAAATGATGTTATTTCTATTGCAAAAGGGTACAAAGGCTTTTCATTTGATTCTCGGTGGAATATTCATTGCGTCTATGGAAAGTGCTGCTACGGTAAGACATATACAAACCTTTTGTTTCCCGCGAATATTATTGTATAATCGAAAATAATAACATTCACAGTCATTCAACATTTTGACTTTAGAATTATTTAGATAATCCACTAAAATAGCTATATTAAAATAAGTTGAGAATAAAAAGTAAATTAGCTGAGCTGAAAAAAATAAAATAACAGAGAAAACTTTTAAATTGGTACTATATATTCATTTGATGTGTTGCACTCAAAAATATTATACAACAAATCAACATTCTTTATTTAAAAATATACTGATGCATTAATCCGAAAAAATTAATGATTTAAATAAGTAGGAGAAAGTCGCCTACATCACACCCTTTAACGTTTAATCAAAATTGTAATAAAAGCACTGAAAAGATCAAAACATTTGTGTAATTAATTACATTAAATTTTGGTTCATGGGAAATAAAACAATACTTTTAAAAAAATAAACATTAAATTTTTGTTTAAATCAGAAATTTTTTAAAAAAGTAGATTTCGATACGATTTGGAGACCGGATTATTAAAATGTACCACTAGGTTCGTAAATCATACCGCGCACCGGAAGGAAAGAAAAAAAATGGGCGAACCTTCCGTAATCATTAAATACATATGTGTGCAAAAGATTCCTGTTCTCCTTCCCTCTCGTAAAACCAAAGTCAATTTTTTTAAAATTAAGTCTCACTTTGCGTGCAAACTTAGAAACTTATGTGGAATCGCGCTTCATGTGGAAATTTGTAACCCCCTGTTAACGGTATAAAAGGGAGAATATTAATAAACAAACGTTAATATATCGCTGTAGAAATAGTTAATAAAACATATGCACCCTGAAGTGAGTATGCAGATTATGAAGATGTGACCGCCGCACATGTTCTTATCGCAGTATTCCGCAGTTATGATTTTTTAACTTCGATATAGTCATTAACTTTAACGCTTAATATGTCGCAAAGCAGTGCACACTTTTTTGTCAGATTCTTTTTTTTTTTACAAAAATGCGTCAAATGAGCTAATTTCATCGAAATCGAAAAAGGTAGTTCTTCTGGATAATTATTAAAATATATAGTAGATATATAATATTAAAACCTTACTCTTCGCAGTCCTTATATTCTTCAGAATTTTTGCGTTATAGATCTTTTAATAATTCTTCGCATCCGATGCTAATCAAACGTAACAATTTCGCGTAAGAGCCGCGAAAAGATTATAAGAGCTCGCGTCGCTTGCGAAAATCGTACCAGTACAATACAAAGACCAGCGACAAGTACGATTTACCCAACTCTGTTTATTTTTACAAATTTGCCATTAGCAAAATAACTTACAAATATTTTGCTAATTTTATGTAATATACTCGAAAAGAATTTAAATATCAATTATCACCCTGTGTAGTACAGTAAGTACGCAACTACCACCAGGTACTGATAATATTTTAAGTAAACTGTACAAAGACTGGATCAGACACCGAACAAAATCAATATTGAATATCACTCATAAACAGACGGCTCGAAGACAAAACAAAAATGACAATTCTTAAGCCATTTTAATAGCGTCACATCAGTGATCTTAAAAAAAATGTTTCGTTTAAAAAGTACAATAGAGATACGATATAACCATTGACACGATTTATCCTACTTCATCCTATATTGTCCTTCCATTCTATTAACAGATATTCTCCACACAGCTTCAATATAGCTTCTTACAGAATAAAACAACACAAAATATTTTCATTACAGTTGATGGGTACTTCAATATCTTATTTCACTGTTCTCTATTCTTCAAGTACAAAATAATAATTGAAAAATAATTAAAATAGGTATGTATAAAAGTGAAAAAGATACGAAAAAGTAAAAGAGAGAAAAAGGAAAAAAAAGAAAAATATAAATTAAATTGATCAAAATCGTTTAACACTCAGTTTTAGGTATCACTTGTTAGTATCGTTTAGATTCGACAAAAAATAAAAATTATTATTGAAATAAAAAAATCAACATGTTATAAAATATTTATGTAAAATATAAAGAATTTAAAATTGATATTATATTAATAAGTCACAGCATTGAAATATATATATGTGTTAGAAAGGGTCGTATTGCATTTGCGAAGTCTATTATCGCACGATTCCCCCGAATAAGGTATGTATTTATTTATGGAAAATAAACATCTGTTTCATTATTGCTATAATCAAATCGATCGCTTAATCATACACCTTTTCCAGAAAAGTGAAATACCATCATGTGTTTTTTTATCCGACGATAATATTTCCGTCTGCATTACATTAAAATTAAATTAAGCAGTTCACCTTATAATTTACATAAAAAGGTATTTCATTGTATTTCAAGCACGTTTAATATTTTTAACTATAAATAAATAATTCAATGACTCGCATAATAAACAAAATATAAAGTTCCAATTTGTAGATTTGAATAATGCAGCGAGATGTATCAGAAAGGATAATAAATTTTTCATATTACTGTAATCTTTTTATTTATAAAATTATTTAATTATGTTTAATTAATAGTGTATGCAATTTAAAAAATGTACTGTTACACCGTTAATATGTAATAAGTGATATATAGTGATATTGACAATATCTAATAAATTTATTTCATTTTCAAATGATAAAATATTCCGTTTTAAACTATCGACAATTTCGATCTTTGATTATCTATCGAAAAACGATTTTTAAATCATGGGTACAATAACCTGACATATCTCAATGATTTGCACTCCATAATATGTTCATAACAGACCTATAAAAAAAACATTGTATTCTACGCGCACACAGACACACATAACCAACTCACACAGACACACATAACCAACTCACACGCACGCGCGCGCGCGCGCGCAGGCACGACGCAGGACATACATATATATACATATACATACACATATATTTTTCCTTTTCTGATTTAATACGAAGATAAACTCACTATCAATTACACAAACTATTAGAAATGTAAATTAATTTTTTTTTATATAGTATTATCAGAAACTTTTATTTATAACACAATTGTATATAATTATATACAAAAATAAATATAAATTATAAATAGTTTCAATATATAACGTAACATAAAATATTAATAAGATATACATTTCATTACTTTATAAATAAACATACTTTGTTGATATTTTAAGATAAAATTTTATGACCACCGCTACTTTAAAAGATCAAACGTACCTTATGAGTGTACGAACTAGAATGAAACGCATACACAATAAAAAGCGATGAGTGCGCTTGCGCAACCATCTATGGAGTTTCTTCTGCAAATGTTTTTCCATGGGATATAAACATCTGTTAAATTTCTTTTAATGTTAAATCGATTGTTTAATCATGTTTTTCTTATAAAACAATGATGAATTCTAAGTACTTTAATCTTGTGACGTAGTTGTATTTCGCTTTGCATGCTGGCATATTGAGCAATTGAATATACAATTTATTAAAAGAAAGAAATTTAAATAGTTTCAACCCACAGTTAGTTTAATAACATAAAAAGAAGAGAATAGGCAATTTCTTATTTTTCACGGTTAAACTTCAGTATTTACAACGATGATTTGCCTTGAGACACAACACTTCAGGCTCAATAAATTTCTTTTGCTCGCGATTGGTTTATGGCCTCACCAGAGATCGAAACTTGCTCAAATTCAATTTATCGTACTTTTTACTATTTTAACAACTTTTATTGTGTTTCAGGTCGTAATAAGTTATTTTTAAACGAAACAATAATTAACAGATTAGAGTTTGAAACTTATTAATCACGCTAAAGAATCATTCTTTTAATATGAAATTTTCAATAAAATTATTTATTTGCAGTTTACAACGTTTTTTACTTCTAAATGCACTACAGATCTCATTATCAATGTTCTGTCTTCCGCATTTTTCTGTATTTGTTATGCAATTACATATCATTCGTTCTGGATTAATGCCAATACTGTAAGTCAAATACTTATTATACAGTTTCCAGACAAATATTTATTATAAATAAATCTTCAAATATAACATTTTTTAAATATTTTATACTAAAATTGCATATAAAATTATTGATGTAATAGATGAGAATTTCATTAGAACAACTTCAGCATGTTTGTAACGAAATAAAAAATAAAAATGAAATTGCTATAATCAAGAAGTATGGCCGTATAGGAAAACATCAAACGAGAATAATTATGAGTAAGATAGTGTATATATGCTTACATTTTAATAAATTATCAATAAGAAAAAAATGTATAACACTTAAATAAATTTTACTTAAATAAATTCTTGATACTTATACATATAACATTTACTTTCTAATTTAATGTCAGTATTTGCTGCATGTGGCATATCTATTTATCTCTTTCTACCAATCTGGCCTCGTATATTCGATGTAATTCTGGCTATAAACGATTCCCGATCACGCTCTGCGATTTATATTGCAACAGAATATTTTGTTGATCAAAAAAGCTGTTACTATTTAATCCTTTTGCATACAAATGCAGCCTTGTGCATAGGGGCAACTGCAATGTTAGCAACAGGCACAATGCTGATAGCGTACCTCAAACATATTTGTGGAATGTTTAGCATTGCAAGGTAGAACTCAATACAATCATTTGTTTTAATAAGTAAAATCTATTGCTTGTTTATTCAATCAAATCTAGAAATAATAATAACTTACAGAAAAAAAAATGTATTTACACAGTTTCCGTATTAAGAAGGCAATGGCAATTAATATGCAGCATGATGTTAATGAAGAAAAAATGGTTATAATTTATGAAGAAATAATTTGTGCGATAGATATTCATCGCAAAGCTACAGAGTTAGTACACATTCTGCAATATCTGTATAACGTACTCTACTAATATTTGTTTTATTTCTGAAGGTTTTCTCGAGACTTTATAAAGAGTTATGAAGGATATTTCTTCTGTTTAATGGTGGCTATTATTGTTTGCTTAAGCAGCTCTCTTGTTCAAGTAAATTTTTTTTTCTGTTATTAAATATGTTATTAAATTATTTTCCATGAAAGATACAGTTTTCATAATATTAAGATTAAATAAAAAAATCTTTAATTAGAACAGTATCAGAAAATAATTTTCTATAAAAATAAAATCATTCAAAGACTCATGATTATTATTTTTTCATCTTTTTTTTATAATCATAAGCTATATGCATTATTCGCATACGTATGTCATAAAAATACAGTTTTCTAATATACGCAACCAATAAAGAAAATAATTTATTATGAAATGCAAAATGTGTATAATTTGTTTTAAGGAATTAAAAAAAAACTACAAAGCTTTCTTGCCTATTAAAATACACATATAACATATATTTTATATTTTTTAGATCATATCATGTAATAGCATAGAGCAACTTGG
>NW_017305799.1:0-623 GCF_001594115.1 Trachymyrmex septentrionalis | reverse complement strand
CCTCAAATTAATTCTTCTCTTGAGCTCTTCTCTTATTTCATTAGTTTAAATTTCTTATGTCATTTGGTTTAAAATCGATCCTAAATACTTAAAATTGCTAACCCATTCAAAAATTTTATTACAGACGACCAGGTTTCCGTTATTATGAATATTCTGGATTCTATCAGTGACCATATATTTAGTTTTTTCAACGTTTATTTGCAGCCCCAGTTCTTTCATTTTATCTAATAGAATTTTAGTGTTATTTATTAGTGTTTCTTTATTATCCCCCAACAAAGCAATATCGTCCGCATATGTTAATATTTGTGTTGTACCGTTCAACTGCAAACCATCATTACTCTTCTGCATTTCTTTAATAGCATATTCCAATACTAGATTAAACAGAAGAGGTGACAATGCATCCCCCTGCTTTAATCCGCTATTATAAGAATATTAAAAGTTTCCGACATTTGATTACCTATTCTTACTCTACCTCTGGTATCTTTTAAACAAACTTGGACTAAGTTAGCCAATTTTTTGGGTATCCCCCACCGAGTTAAAATTTCATACATTCTCTCCCGTTTTATCGAATCATACGCTTTTTTGAAATCAATGTAAAGTTGATGTACCGGTTGGTCGAATTC
>NW_017305798.1:0-402 GCF_001594115.1 Trachymyrmex septentrionalis | reverse complement strand
TTATTATAAAATTTACTTCCCAGTAGTCTTTATTTAAACTATACCTCTCCTTGTATTATTAAGCTCTCCCGCGATTGCACTTAGCCTTCTCCCTGGTCACTTGGATTAAGTTCCATGACCGAAAGTCAGGGCATACTGGCGCAACTGGCGTTAAAGTGCGCCCCTCTCGGCACACTGACCCAGTTTGGGCCCTTTTTCAAAGTACGTCCGACTCGTGTGTCCGTTTAGTGGAGCACGAGCAGAGGTTTCCGCTTCGTCCTTCGTTCGACCCCCGGCTCGTTAGGAGCCTCAGGACGAAACGCCTCCCGATTTGCGTCTGTCCTTCCCCACGGCTCCCTTGCGGAGCCCGGACACGACCAAATCGGTCAACAATTCGGTTCCTCGTTACGTTCACCTCCTCAG
>NW_017305797.1:0-208 GCF_001594115.1 Trachymyrmex septentrionalis | reverse complement strand
ATATTCGGAGAGCTTTAACCTCCAGCGGAGTATTCTCATGTTTGCATTTCGTGCATTCTTAAACCAGAGTAGTCGTTTATGATCTGTGACCAGTGTGAACTTTTGTCCGTATAAATATGATCGGAAATGTTTAACACAATATACTATTGCTAGCGCTTCCGTTTCATATGTATCATATTTTAATTCGTTATCGGTCAAGGTTCGTGAA
>NW_017305796.1:3860-10769 GCF_001594115.1 Trachymyrmex septentrionalis | reverse complement strand
ATATGACGAATGAGTATTTGATCACTTAATCCTAATATTTTTTTTATTAGATATAGGCATGACCTTTAATGTCTACTAACAACACGTTTACTGGTACAATATTTATCGCGGAATAATGTGTCTTTTGAGTGATCTTATCTCTTTGTCATACATAATTGTACTGCTATACATAATTTGTAACTGTTCTAAATAAATTATATATAAATAAGTTATGTATAGCCGTTTATGTATAATTATATATGAAAAATTTTTTACCGGACTATATTTTAAAAGAGATAAAATCTTTTGAAAGACACGTCATTCCATGATGCACATTGTATCAGCAAACGTATTATTGGTAGTCATTATAGTTAATTATAATACTATATTGTACCAGCAAATGTATTATTGGTAATCGTTGAAGGTCATGACTATAATGAGGAAGATATTAGGATCAATTCTAAAAAATAATACATCAAATGCCAATTTGAGTCAACACTAGTTATTAGTGTGTATTTTTATTCAAAGTCAATATTAAACATATACGTTTCGACCTACGGTTAAGATTCTCTTCAGTACAAAAAAATATATTAAAATTACATAATAATAGCGCATACGAGCATAAACTAATAACATATAAAATACGAGAAAAACCGTGGTGGTGATGTCCAAGTTAATCTTGGTCATTAAATTACTAAATTAACTAAAAAGAAAAAGATTTTTTGTTTTAAAACGAGCGACCAAAAAGGTTAAAAATAATTTAAAAAATGTTAACATGAGATTATACATGAAAAATGGTAAAAAAAAACTTACATGACTGTCAAGATTGAACTGTTTCTATAAGATTTGTTATACATGTTCCATTAGACTGTTCCATTTACTGTGTAATGTGAATAAATTAAAAAGTTAATATAAATAACAGTAAAAATTCAACTTTAGTTCACTTATATGAAACAAAATTTAAAGATATTAGACGCGACATAACTGTTTGGTAGACAGATGTAACATGAAAATTAAGAGAATCAATGGACAACAGAACATGTACTTGCAAAGATAATAAGTAAAAATATAAATAATAAATAACCAAGTATAAACGATATATGTAGATTGGAAGCATTACGTCTCTGAAAAAGGATCTATATGTATCGGATCAGAGAAAGTGTATTATTTTGTAAATTCAGTTTGTTTTTTGTTTTTATTTTTTAATATGTATTATCTCTGAATCTTTTATATAAAATTTGCTCTTTGTCTAAAATATGTACGTTATTTCAATCAAATTCATATTAAATATTACTTTGTGACTAATAAATGTACAGAATAACACTGCTAATTATATATAAAAAATTTGTTTTCTATAATCCTAATTCGAATGATATTGATGAATTGATTAAAACCAATTTAATTGCTTCCGATTATAAAGATAACATTACATATAAAATTACCGAGACAAATGATCATTGGTTCAAAAATCTCGGCAGTACTTTAATTGCAATTAGGTGAAAATTTTTGTCTTCCTAATTCAATACAATATAATGAATACTACTATTGACTTTGTTAAACACATTGAATATAATTTTATGTTAAGTCTCAATTCCTAAAATTATTAAAATAAGAAATAAAATATTTCTGTTATTAAAAAACATAAAGTATGTTTCTAAACGTATCAATATTGAAAATGACATTCTGTCTCTCCTTGCATCAACAAAATTTTTTTTAAAAGATAATCCTAACATTATTTTCACACGAGAGGACAAAGCAATTGTAGCATTAGATAAACATGATTATATATACATAAAATAGAATTGTTATTCGCAAACTCTAATACCTATAAAAATTTAAGACGTAATCAAGTAAATAATTACTGAATTAAAATTATTATTAAAGGATTGGAAGCATTACGGATACCTTTCGGACTATAATTATAACAATTTAAATTGTATACCAATCTTATCACTAGCTTATGGTTTACCTAAGATTCACAAAATCGGATGTCCGTTGAGGGTTATAGTTTCATCGATTGGATGTCCACTCCATAATTTAGCATCTTTCCTACATAAGATCATTAAGAAGGGTTTACCTCCAGCAAACAACTCTACAATTAACAGCTATTTTTTGACTAAAAAAAATCTCAAATTCTCTTTCAATTTCTGCTAAAGCCTCTCTTTTATCTTTTGAACGTAATATCACTCTTTATTAACATACTAATAGATCTAGTTCTTGATGGAATATCCAATAGATGGTACCTTATAGAAAAAAATACTGACATCTCAAAAATGGAATTTTTTAAAGTACTAAAATTAGTTGTGAATTCCAGTTTTTTTATATTTAATGACAAATTTTATAGACAAACCTTTGGTTAACTATGGGCTCTCCACTATCTCATATACTTGCTAATTTAGTTATACAGGACTTAGAGTTAGTTTCGTTAAATAAACTTTCTGTGACACCACTGTTTTATGTAAAATATGTTGATAACATTACTTTAGCTATTGACAATGCTCATATTGATGAGATTCTTATTAAATTCAATTTTTACTACTTAAGACTACAATTTACAATGGAAGTTGGTGGAGACTCATTAAATTTCTTAGATTTTCATTTGCTTGATAAAAAAAAGGAAACTTATTTTTGATTGGTATCGTAAATCTACATTTTCGGGTCGTTTTCTTAATTATTTCTCATGGCATCCTCTCTGCCAAAAAATTGGCACGATTATTGGTTTGATTGATAGAGTTTTATTATTTTCTCATCCAAGTTTCCATAAAAAGAATGTTTACTTAGTTATAAAAATTCTTCTGAATAATAGTTATTCTCTAAGTTTGATATTTTCAATTATCAAAAAAAGATTTTACAAAACATTTGATCTCTTTAATCGTGCTGGTGATTTTGTTATTGATAAACAATTGAAAACCCAAGAAGATATCAATAATAAAAAATGTGATTGAAAACGAGACCGTTTATACTATTAAACCTTTAAATACAAAGCGCCTTACCGATCCGAGTGTTAAGATGTTGAACTACTAATATACATTCATTTAAATTGAATTAATATTTCAGAATAAAAAATTTTTCTGTATACCATTTATTCCTAATATTTCTTAAAAAATCAGTATGCTCTTAAAAAATGTACCATTTTTACATATGGCTTATAGAGGCATAAATAAGTTCAATAAATTTATTAAAGTTCAGAAAGATGCTACCTTAATCTTCTCAATCCAATATAGTATATAAGATTGACTGTAAAGACTGTGATGCGTCGTATATTGGACAGACAAGCAGATACCTAAAAACGCGCAGAAATGAACATAGGAATCATATTAATAGAAACACGATCCAACATTCGGTTATCACACAACATTGGATGGACTTATTTCATGAATTTGATTGGGATAACGTACATATTTTAGACATACTCGTATTGTACAACAAACCTTATAGAAACAGTTCAATCTTGACAGTCATGTAAGTTTTTTTTTAACATTTTTTGCGTGTAATTTCATGTTAGCATTTTTTAAATTATTTTTAACCTTTTGGTCGGTCGTTTTAAAACAAAAAATCTTTTTCTTTTTAGTTAACTTAGTAATTTAATGACGAACTCAATTAATCGATGCGGCTGAGTAAATAAAATACGTGGACAGTACGCTGATAGTCCCATGCGAAAATCCTGTTTTTCTCTTTTTTTCCCCGCTTAATATACTTTGGTGATATAAGTAATTCAATTAATTATTTGTATAAGGTCAAATAATATATTTTTATATAATAATTGCAATTATTCGTGTACCTTAAAATAAAAAACTGTTGGAAAAATAATGATTCGACATGTATGATATTTGGCTTAATCGATGAAAGATTCACATAAAAAAACATGTTTAATGATGTTGCGTTTATACGCTTCGTCGATCAATATTTTGTATAAAATGTTTCTTTCTATCACATCCACATTTAAAATTGTGTTAATGAACAAAATTTTGAAAACGAGATTATTGATAATAAAAATAAAGATAATACCAATATAATTTAGCAGTGTTGTAATTTTAAAGTAATTTTTTTATTTGCTTATTGAAAAGCAAATCGGAATTTTTCCTATAGCTATTGCTTGAAAATTACACATACGAATAATTTCAAAAATTATATGAAAATGTATTTGATCTAATATATATATTTACTATTAATTAGAGTACTTATTTATAATCTCACACCTTATGCGCTCGATCACGTCAATTTCTTGCGGATCGAATTTATGACCGCGGTACATAACACGAATAGAAAATCATAAACAATTAATCTCTCGTCAACTATCGCGTTTTGATATGATTTATAATGTTCTGGATTAATGGGAGGGGTATATAATTATTACAATTTATTAAAACTTACATATTATCTAGAACGTTCTCATGTTCCCATGCCTCTTGATATACACTTGACAGTGAAACAGTAAAGTTCTCTCTCGTTTTCAGCGCGCCGACAAAGCAAGCAATAAAAACGTAGTGCAAAAAGGACAGAGCGATATAGTCGGCATACTTCTAGCTAATCAAGTCACACGGACAAGGGCTCATGCTTGTGTTGCTACTGGTTGCGTCAGGTCGTTTTACAATAGTTTTACAATAAAATTTCTCTATTTATTCACGTCAATGATATTTTTTTAGAATAATTATTTAACAATTTTTTTTCGAAAATTTTGACAAAAAATTGGTAAATAATTGTTCTAAAAACGCGAATGAATACAGTTAATTTTGTTGTAAAATTTTTGTATAAAACATTTATTTATATCTCAAAAGTAGTTTTCGAAATATAACGGAAAAAGCTGATACGAAAACCGCTGTACACGTAATGGGTGATGTCACTCCTTCAAACTTTTTTAGCCGCAACTGATATTTTCTAAATTCACCTCTTTATGTAAGCTACAAGTTCACAAAGTTTCATTAAAATCTGAAGTTGAACCTCGAGAGGTTCCTTTGTAAGCCTTTTTCCCGCTCGAGCGACTTTTGAAGCTACATCAACCGATAAAAGACTACTTTGAGAGTTTAGAAAAACCATTCGTTTTGATTAAATGTTTTTTGAAAACGATCTATCAGAAGTATTTATTTGTTGTTCATTTTGCAATATATATTTTACACACAAGAATAAAAAAGTTAGAAAAGAGTGATAATTCCATCATAGAAACAAGAAAGATACTCGCTTTCATCATGAAAAACTTAGACAACGGACTTAAAAAAAATTTTTGCCATTGAAGGTTCAGAATATTTTGAACAAACAGTCAAATGATATTAAAAACGAATTTAGCAACAAATGTATGACATTTTACAAAGAAATAAAAGCATACATAGAAAACTGGATGAAACCAGTTGAATGAATTTGAGAACTTTGAATGTTTTTATCTAATATTATATAACTGAAAATATCAAATGGACCGTTTTAACTGTTTCATTTTTACAAACCAAGAACAAATTGATGGCACAAAATTAATAGACAAATGGATGAATTTGAAAACCTTCAGTCAAAATTTTAATGAGATAAACATTTAACCGCAAATTAACTTAAATTTTTTAAAACTCCGAATGCTCATACACCGAATTATTAAAGATAGCACAGTATTTTTCTTGCATACCAGCTCATAATGTAAACGTGAAGAGGGTGTTTTCACTAATGTACAACAATGGACGAAAGAACAAAATTTATTGAGATCGCACACTGTCTCATTACTAATTAAAATAAAATATGATTTTAAAGATATGAGTTGTGTCGATTTTCTACAAATTTCTTCTCGGCAACAAAGATATTTCGAAAACAATAGGAAAAGTTGAAAAATACAAGCCTGACAACGAAAACAACTAGATTTCATAATTTAGTTAGCAATATTGAAGACTTTGTTTTTTTTAAGTTTAAGATGACTTATTATTTTTGTTATAAAGACGAATAATACTCGCTTTTAAATCTATTTGGTAATAAAGTCTCTAATCCATAAATGAGTCGTGCATTATATCTAAAAATTTTTATTAAGTAAAATATAGAATATTCAGATTTCCATTTTCATGAGAATCAAGTATAATCTAATCAAAGACAATAATATTATGTCGAACAATAATTGCTAATATTACTGTAATTAATTTCAAATTCTATTACTACAATAAAAAAATTTAACAGTTAAAAATTTAATATTAAGAAGTATTAAAAATTTTTATTGATTTTATAGAAAAATATTTGTATGAACATCTGTTGAATATGAAATATATTAATGCAAAAATAATAACTCAAATATATATAAAATTTTTTTAATTTACGAAAAATTATAATTATAATAAAATATTTATTGAATTATTTGCAGGAATCGAATTACGTGAACAAGACGAGCGCATCAAGTATGCTGTTGCTAGAGATCTTGCTTATTTTCGATTTTTTTTCTCTACAATTTTCTACTTGTTATTGATGTAAAAATCCCTTTTCAGTTTTCGCACCTCTCATTACGCTATCTGTTCACACCTATTATATTTTGCATACGTATATTTACGTTATTCTGTATTATAATGTAAGAAAATAATATATTCTATACTTCGTCCAAGATTGTAAATAAGTTAAACATAAATCAACGTTTTCATAATAGCGTTGTCAAAATTGTTTTAAACTTTGTTTTCAATATTTCATTTTTTAAGAAATGTATTAATCATCCTTAAACCATCATAAATCTTTAAAGGATTTGAAAAAAGAACAATTTCTCTGTCAAATTAATATTCTGATTTATTCTGATTTTATTTTAAATCAAAGTTTCCTATTCAATAATTATTTCAATATTCTCAGATAAGTCATACAAATCTTACATCACATAAAAACTAAAATAAAATTTAAAATTTAAAGTCTTATATTTCTTTGAAGTAGCTCTTATTTGTAGAATACTTCGCACATTATTTATAGAAAAGGTGTTATTAAAGAAAT
>NW_017305796.1:0-3760 GCF_001594115.1 Trachymyrmex septentrionalis | reverse complement strand
TTATTATTTAAATATATAATTAAATATAATTTAAATATTATATATAAATATATAATTACCATAATCCGGAAGCTTCTAAACTTCATATTTAAATTTTATTTTTAAACAAGCTTCATAACTAATTTTATATTGTTTATATATTATTTTTATATTTTGTTCTGTATATCATTCGCTACCCATCTATAGAGCTTATCGCACGTATGCATATAATCTATGGAGTTTATTGTACAGTGTAAATGTTACATTACTTTCTACTACAATGATATTTTATTAATGTAATCTGTGCACCTGTGAGTTATATTACTCATATTATTCTAGATTCTTTTACCAAATTAAAAAATTTGTGGGGGGATAAATTTTTTTATGGGATTGTAGATTTCTTCTAGTTCTATTAGAGTCACACAATCAAAAGAATCGGCTATACGCTCATCAGTCATAAACACACTTTTTTCTGGGTTGGTAAAAATCATGTTTTAAACATATTTTATATTCATATATATATACTGAAAAAAGAAAATGAAGTAAGAAAGAAATAAGTACAGATATATTGTAAATAGATAAGATAAGAATAACAAGGAAATATCATACGCATATTAATTCTGGTACGTTAAATTTACAAAAAAATAATCAACATAAAAAATAAATACATCTGTGAAGAAGGTAAAAAAGCATGAGCCAAGTACACTTCTTAGCTTATAAAGTTTAATGTAATAAATTATGATACTTACATTACTACAAAGACTCTTAATTTAATTGAACTTTTTAATTATTTGATAATACATATAGGCATACGCAGGATTTCAATTGGAAGGGGAATAAAAGTATATTCACAACAAGTTTTATTAAAACATATCTATATTAAAGCCAGTCTTCGAGGTTCTTGAATTGCTTTCTTAATACTTTTTTCTTTAGTTTCTCTTTCTTCGCAAGCACCATTTTTTTGTACAAATTTAAATACAGTTGAGACGATTTTTCCGATATTGTTGACCGCAACCAGGTTTTTACCCTTTACAATGTACTGAACGATTTTTCAATCATTGTGTACGGTTGAGTTAAAGAAATATGTAAGGCATGTTTTGTTGCTGCGAAGGAAGTTTCAGTTCCTTTTATAATAGTCGTATTAATTCCAATTCCTTGAGTTTTTCTTTTTTAATTTTTTTATTTCTCCAGAGAATGCACTATAGTTCGTCTTCATTGTCAAAATTACTTAAATTGTAATAATCAGAAGAACTATGTGCTTTCTTTTTAAAATCTTCTAATGTCATATCTAACATAATAAAAGAATGTAGGATTAATAATGATCGTCCAAGAACTTCCAAGAGTTAAAAAGGACAGACCTTATTATTCAAGATCGTCTGTAATGTCTTATAATAAGATTAATGTTTTAAATGCTACACGGAATATTAGACGCTATAATCAAAAAAACAATTTGAAGTGATGGCAAAAACTACTCACAAAAGGTCGCACATATTCGTGATTCTTGCCAGATTATATATAAATATTTTATGTTTAATTATATATAAATATTATCAGTTGAAAAAGTTACTTTGTAAAAATAACTAGTTACAGTTTTTTCTTTCAAAAGTAACTAGTTACACAGTTCCAAGTTACTGAGACTAAAAATTAACTCATTATAGTTACACTTACTAAAAAAGTAACTTTTCAGTTACTTTTCAGTTACTTTTCTGTTATCATGATAGAACATATGAATGACATCGATATCATTAGAGCTATCAAAGAAAAAAATAATTTACATATACAATTTACTGACCAATCAAATAATAGTTCGAAGCATTTGTTGTGGACCGTATCCTTAATCAGTATTCAGATTTTAACCAATCACATTAAATTGACAAATAAGTTTAAAATGTAAAGTGTATATAATTGTAAAAGTAAAACTGTTAAATTAGTTACTAGTTATTGGAAGAAATGTAACTAAGTTAAGTTACAGTTACAGATAGAAAAAAGGAACTAAGCTAAGTTACAGCTCCTGAAAAAAAGTAACTATAACTGTAACTTAGTTACAAGTAACTAGTTATTTCTCAATCCTGTATATTATTTCAAATCATCTAACTGCTAAATTATGCAGCTATGTATATACAACTAAGACAACAAATAATATGATCTATAAAATTGAAAGATATCTAGGGAAATAAAATATACTCTGAAAAATTGTTTTACATACATAACTTTTGTAAATATTAGAATTAAAAATTACTTAATATGGCAAAATGGAATAAATTTTAACAGTGTTGGATATGTGTTTGCATTGCCTTTATTTTTATATTTATTTTTAATCTTTCGGCATTTAAAAATAAATTAAATTACACAGAAACGTATATATGTATAATTAAAAGACACATTAATGTTCTAATTTTCCTTTTTAAGTACAATAAATAGTAAACAATTCACTAAAGTTTTCGAACAAAGAGGTTTTCCTATTTAATCGTAAAATATTTTTAGGAATATTATAGATGAATAAGATAAGAACATTGCGAGAGCACCGAAGAAATTATTATATACATGTTGATGAGATCAGTATGTTACAAAGTAGATTGAAAAAAAAATAGTCCACGAAAGAATATATAGATCTGTAAGTATGTATAAGATAAAAAACATGAACAACCTCCTTCTTGGCTTATAAAGTTAAAGATAACAAAGATTTTTCTGTAAATATGTCTTAATAAAAATCTTAGACTTACATTAAACAAACATTTCTAATTTATATCAACTTATTAAATATTGAAACCGGCATTACCAGAATGACATGCCAAGAAATCGACGTTTTGTCCGTCACTTTGTCGCAGATAAGCCGATGGATTCTGGGTCCTTCCGGCTCGTGAGGGCGGGCAAGCGTGTGGGCGTTATTTTTATTTTTATTTATTTTTTCTTCTGTTTTTTGCATTATTTTTCTGCGAGAATCGTTGCCAGAATTGGTAGTCGTGTGCGTTGATTGTGTCGAAGCTGCCTCATCCGGTTATCAGTAGCGAAGAGGACCACCACCGAAGAGGTTACCCGGGTGAAATTCGGATTCTGCGCCAAGTCGCGGGAAGCTACGGCGCCGCGCGACCTCATGAATCGCAAATCTGTCTCAGTAGTCGAATTGGCTAAGACACTCTTCCCGGCAAGTTGAGAGGTCCTAGGTTCGAACCCTGAGGTAATATTTTTCGCAATAAGTTTCTTTCCGTTTTTTAGGGATTTTATTTAGAGGAGGTTATTAAACGTTTCATAATGATTGTGTTGAAAGTCCGACAATTATCGGCACAATCACATTTGAAACAAAAAATTGATTAAATATATTCGTAATATCTAACTTTGTCAATTATAAAAAGAAATGTATAAAAACATTGATAAATTGTTTAAAATGTTTTTAAATAATGTTTTTTATGCAGTTTTGTTCCGCTTAGAATCATATATAATAGTATAGTTTAGACCACACTATGTAAAATTATTAGTTTTTATCAAAGCTATCTTCCATTACTTTTGTAAAGGCGATATAAAATGGTTTCTACAAACAGGAAAATATTGTCTATATTTTTTACTTATTTAAAGTTTTATTTTTTAAGTTAATTTTGGAAGTCAGTACGTCTGTCCGAAAACGAACGAATCAGAATTCTTGTAAGAATTACCAAGTAAAAATAATTAATTCATTCGTATTAAATATATCAAAGTTTTGTTGATCGAATCCTTTTTTGTCGGTAATTTTATTTTGATCGAATAAGCACTAATCTCGTCAATCAAATTATACAGGGTGTTTGGA
>NW_017305795.1:0-1192 GCF_001594115.1 Trachymyrmex septentrionalis | reverse complement strand
ATAACTTAATAAAAAAATAAGTTAAAAAAATAAAATAAAATAAATATAAATAATAAATAATAAATAAAATAAAATAAAATAACAAATATAACAAAAATAAATAAATAAAACAAAAATAAAATCAAAAATTTCAACAAAAAATAAGTGCACTCGCCTCAAGCGGATCCACTGGGCGAATACAGCACAAAAAAAAAAAAAATAACAATATAAATAATTAATTGCACTCGCGGCAATGTATGCACAAATAGGAGTGACAGTACGTGGCTGCACTCCGAACTTCGGTCGGCGGGAGTGGTTTTACGAAAATAAAGTAAAATAAATAAAATGAGTTTACGAACGCACTCCCGCCCGCGATGGTTTTGCGAACTTGACCGAAGTCCGGTACTTATAAAATTTTGCTGTTACTTTGACAGCCACGTACGCACCCCCAACACCACTCGCGGCGCGTATAAAACAATAAACCGGAGTCGCTTCTCGGCAAATCGCGACACTCACACTCGGAAAATATATATAGAAGTTAATAAAATCTCCGAGCTAAGTCACGCGCGTGCATCCACTGTGACAGCCGTATGCACCGGCACGTACGTTATATCCGTGCCGGCGTTATCCGCGGGTAATCGACGCGGTTAAAAAGAGAAGATGTTAATTAATAATATCAAAGATGTTAAATAATAATAGAAAATTAATAGTTCAGCAGCACAACGCGGAGTTGTGCTGCGCGACGGCCGTCAGAGCGGATGCGTCAGGTGCGGCGCGCTAGAGGTACGCCGCGGCGACCAAGTTCCACGCGATCAGCCTTTACACGGATATTACTAAACCGAATAAGGACATATTATACCTTAAAAGAAAGCTGAAAATGTGCTTTCTCGCGTGGAACTTACCCGGAGAGGCCGCCGGCGACGCCGGAGGCTCAGTATCAGCGCGAGAGCCCGGGGTTTAACCGCTTTCGCACTAAGTTCGCTCTCGCGCTTCTCCGTTCGATCAGAACACTATTTCATGGGCCCAGGCAAGTAAGTACTATAAAATATAGTTGAAATAGCTTGCTGGGCCGCACCCTGCTGCAATGCAATGCAGGGTCGACCCGTGGCAAGGTCGGAGCAAGCTCCGAGCACCCGCCTGGTCCCAAAAAATAGATTAATATACTGAGCCCCCTATGGGGACTGTATCAGATATTAAGCTGATAAGAACAGAT
>NW_017305794.1:0-919 GCF_001594115.1 Trachymyrmex septentrionalis | reverse complement strand
TATACTCTACATCGTATATAATCACCCGCATACTGTTATTATATAGAATTTCGTTTATCTCCTGGATTACATTATTATAGTTATAATTGTAACACTTACATATATCAACTTAGATTCATAAGTATGATGTGAATCTTTTATCTATCTTTTCTTTTTATTATTTTTAAGATTTGGGAGAATTTGGGGGGATTATTTGTTTCAGATTGATTGTGTGAATCCGATAATTTCATCGGCTCTCAATTTATTTCTGAAATATTAATTCAATTTAATTGAATGTATATTAGATAGTAGTTCAACATCTTAACACTCGGACCGGGAAGGCGCTTTGTATTTAAAGTCTTAATATTTATTATTTTTGTATTATTTAGACAAATTGTGTCTCTAGATTAATATTATACTCTTAGTATGACGGATATGCAAGACTAATAAAAATGAATACAAAAAAAAAACAAATAAAGAAAATTCTTAAAAAAAAGGAAGAGAAGAATATTCAAAAATAATAAAAATAAAAATAGAAATAAAAATAAAAAAAATAATAATAGAAAAAGGGAGAGGATTGGCAACGTCGCAATGTATCAAAATTACATTCATGATGTTATCGCGAAATATGTCGTATTAATACGTCAAATGTCCTTAAAAAAATCTTTTATTACACTAACAAAGCTGTCGTATATCGGTGCTTGCATTTTTTATTTCTCACTTGTGTTGGTTGAACAATTCCATATGCATTCCTAAAGAAATGTGATGGAGGGGACGAAACTTAGAAAGAGTTCGGGCAATGTTATTATAATACATCAGTCGTTCAAACGAACGGCTACTGCAACGCTTTCCAAGCATGTACGATTCCATGAAATTTTACATTCCTATTCAAAATGAAGAGTTTTATAAACAATAAGTTTTTATTTAATAATTTTTTTAT
>NW_017305793.1:410-882 GCF_001594115.1 Trachymyrmex septentrionalis | reverse complement strand
TTTTATCAAATAGATGAGTAAATTTAAAACATTATTATAAAACATTACATTTATTTCAAAAAAGCGTATGATTCGATAAAGCGGGAGAGAATGTATGAAATTTTAACTCGGTGGGGGATACCCAAAAACTTGGCTAACTTAGTCCAAGTTTGTTTAAAAGATACCAGAGGTACAGTAAGAATAGGTAATCAAATGTCGGAAACTTTTAATATTCATAGCGGATTAAAGCAGGGGGATGCATTGTCACCTCTTCTGTTTAATCTAGTATTGGAATATGCTATTAAAGAAATGCAGAAGAGTAATGATGGTTTGCAGTTGAACGGTACAACACAAGTATTAACATATGCGGACGATATTGCTTTGTTGGGGGATAACAAAGAAACACTAATAAATAACACTATAATTCTATTAGATAAAACGAAAGATCTGGGGCTGCAAATAAACGTTGAAAAAACTAAATATATGGTCACTG
>NW_017305793.1:0-310 GCF_001594115.1 Trachymyrmex septentrionalis | reverse complement strand
CTGATAGAATTCAGAATATTCATAATAACGGAAACCTGGTCGTCTGTGATAAAATTTTTGAACGGGTTAGCAATTTTAAGTATTTAGGATCGATTTTAAACCAAACTAATGAAATAAGAGAAGAGCTCAAGAGAAGAATTAATTTGGGGAATGCGTGCTTCTATTCGGTTAAGAAACTACTCGGTTCGCGGATATTGTCTAGGCGCTTAAAAATTAGAATTTACAGAACGATTATTTTACCGGTAGTTCTTTATACACGCAGTAAAGCGTGGTCACTTACGTTACAAGACGAGAAAAGATTTAGGGCTTT
>NW_017305792.1:0-452 GCF_001594115.1 Trachymyrmex septentrionalis | reverse complement strand
CGACCAAGTTACCTGTTGCGGATGTGTAGAGCGAAAAGGTTCGTCCACACTATGACGCGGCGCTTCGTCCTTGAACAGAATTTTCTCGAAAGTTCTCTTTCAGTTTTCTTTCAATTTTCTCGAAAGTTCTCTTTCAACTTTCGTTCAATTTTCTCGAAAGTTCTCTTTCAATTTTCGCTCAATTTTCTCGAAAGTTCTCTTTCAATTTTCTCGAAAATTCTCTTTCAATTTTCGTTCAATTTTCTCGAAAGTTCTCTTTCAATTTTTCGTTCAACTTTCTCGAAAGTTCTCTTTCAATTTTCGTTCTACGAAACACTTAGCATTCTTCACGAGTTTCGAGGAACACTCACTTGTGGAAATTGTCAAAACTTTCGATACGAATCAAGAATACTGTATGCGCGAACCACGTTTCGTTTCACGGAAAACGAACAAGGAAACAATGGCTACCGACA
>NW_017305791.1:0-248 GCF_001594115.1 Trachymyrmex septentrionalis | reverse complement strand
TGTTGTTTAGGAGAAACGAAAATTGTTGAAGATGTACAAGATAAAATAATATTATGTGTGGGGCCTCATGATCGATTCTAATAGGACTCACCAATTAATTGCTATAACCGACGCTCGCCATTATTTATATTCACACACAACCTTTCAAAACCATTCTAAAACGTTTCTCTTCAATAGAACACAGTTTCATTCCCTTCTGATCATCACTTTCGTTTCTAACAGAAAACGGGGAGATACTTGTACTAAAA
>NW_017305790.1:50341-50554 GCF_001594115.1 Trachymyrmex septentrionalis | reverse complement strand
TATCTGTGTCATTCTTGTTTTTCAATATATTGAATGCTAAATTTTAATGAGTAACAAGACAGGAAGCAAATCAACTTAAATCAAATTCTGATAAATGGATTCTTAAGAGATAAATAATTATTTATATCTTATAGGACCATATATGTGAGAAAAACAATCTACATAAATCAATACCTTAAACGATCTAACTGGATTTTAAATGCTTGTGTGAGT
>NW_017305790.1:48669-50285 GCF_001594115.1 Trachymyrmex septentrionalis | reverse complement strand
TTTTCAACCTTCAAATGGAAAATCTATTAAACTATCGCAGTAATATCACGATGAGTTAAATTGACTAGCGATTTAACAAATTGATAACTTTTTTTCATCTTAGAATGATTTTAATAATGCTGCGTGCCATATTCGAATTTGTAAATAATTAATTTATATTGTGAAAAATATTATCTCGGTTGTGAGTTAAACTTGGATCTCTTGCATTCCTAAGAGGTCCGGGTTCAATTCCTAAGATAATATTTTTTTACAATAAGAATTAATTACTTACAGATTTTATTATGTCACTTAACACTATTAAGATCGTTTTAAAATGCGAAAAAAGCATCAAATTGGTAAATTGTTAGTCGATTTAACTATCGTGATATTATTGCGATATTTTAGTAAAGTTTGCGTTTCAAGCCTGAATAGCTATTATTCTTAATTATGAATAAATCTTAATAAATTATATCATTATTACAAAAATAAATTTACGTAGCTTCAATTTACAAAAAATATATTGTGTGCATTAACTTCTACATACTATTTATAAAGCACTTTATCGAAGTTGTTAGCTTCAACTCTTAAGATGACACGTTGTTAAAAGTATAGATAAAGTATAAAGACATAATATTGCGAGGATAGTTACGTCTATTGTCGTTTATAATTTGTAATAATACACACGAACAAAAAAAAGTTATCAAATTATCGAAGAATAAGCAAGCTAATCTAGATCATCTATGTGTTCATTCTGTCACACTCAGTACTTGTTAGTTGATATGTACATACTTCATCCTGAAATATAAGTACCTTACACAGTAATTCTCATAAAGTTTTTTTAGAGGGTTTGCAAAAACTATTTTCTGGAATTTTTATAAAAAGTATTAATACATATTTGTGTCTCGTGCAACAAGAATTAGTTCAAACTAATTGCCAATAACCTGGAAATTATGACGAAAACGCTACAGGCTATACTGGCACCATTGATGATCTCTGGTTCGTTCTCCGGTTCTTTGGTTTGTTCGAATATCCTCTTAGACATCCTAGGCCATATCTCTCTTGCCTATATGTCTTGGTCATATTGGGCTTTTCTTCGTACTTCATTTATTATCCTACATATAGCTATTATTTTTTTATGAAGTTAATTGAGCCAATGGTCTGGATACATTTTTTAATATTAATCATGGCGATTACATCTATATCTGTTAGCTTCTTTTATTTTAAGGTAAATATTTTATAAGTACTCATAGTCCTTAATATTATTCTACTAAAATTTCTTAACATTTTTTTAAACATTTTTCCATTGAGAGCATTCAAGGCGTTTTCGTCTCACAATTATGAGCAAATACAAGGAATTCCACACAAATCATAAGGAAAATGAGTTTCGGTAAAATTGCTTCGAATTTAAATATCTTTTAATGTATGTCAAGCTTACTAAAAATACTCACAGGTACAAATATCTAAATTAGATTTTGCTCCAGGACCTTCGGAAGATCAACACATCTTATATAGAAAAATAATCAAAATAAGTCTTTTTTATTAATATTATATAATGTTATAAATATTATGTAATATTTATCATAGATATATACTGTATAAATATATGTTACGGAAAAATCTGTCAGACATAATATCAC
>NW_017305790.1:46163-48602 GCF_001594115.1 Trachymyrmex septentrionalis | reverse complement strand
AAAAAGTTAAAAAGTTAATAATTTTTAACTTAACTTAGTTTAATTTTAAATGCATTAATTTTGAACTTAATTTAATTACTTTTAAACTTTAATTTATTAATTTCTTTAAATTAAACATTTTTCTATTTTTCTTAATGCTAATATTTTTTTCTACAATATAAAGTCAAACATTAGAAAATTAATTTAGAAAGTGTTCAATGATTTTATGATGAGAGATCTATAATAAGAATCACACTATACGATAGCCAGTTTTTATTGACTCGTTAAGTTTTGTCAATTCCCGCTTATATTTAAATCATATTAATTTTAGATGTCATAAACATTATATTTCAGCAACGTAAATATAAAATAAGCCTTAGATGAAAAATTGTTGTAGAACAGTATGCACATCCCCTCATTTTCTAAATTTTTACGTATATTTTTTGTAATAAATATCTAGTCGATGTAGTTGTAAACATGCATGAGCAGTCGTTTCGGAAGTTAAAGCAAGTTAGGTAAAAGTTAAAGAAAGAGAAATAATGCATATACCTTTCGTTCTTGCAAGATTTTGATAAAAACGCCTATTATTTGACTTTTTTATTATATATAAGTACTTTACATGTAAATATAAAATTAAATTTACTTTTTAGATTAATAATCTGTATTTGTAAGTGTTATTTAAAATAATCTCATTTTAAGAAAAATTGAGACATTCTGATCTCAAAAATAATTTTTTTTTTTAATTAACTTTATTAATTATTTACTTTAAGGGACTATCCTTTAATGACTTTGATCTTGACATACGTTGTTAAGGTCATGACTTTGAGTGACCTTAGACAAATTTTAGCAGTCGCTCATTGTTCCTTAAAAAATTATTAATAAAAAAATTTCATCAATAAAACCTAACTTTTGGACACAACTGCGCTCCGATGAAACGAATTCCCTGCTTCTGAGGCACTTCATTCTTAAACAGATGATCATCTTTTGACACTTCTAAATGCAGCCGTTGTTTAGGGCTTAACGTAATCGGTTTCAGACTCAGGATCGCTCACGTATATTGCATAATGTGATACACAGCATTCAAAGCAAATCATGCTAATCACCACTCAATCCAATAAATCGCAATATTAAAATGTACATACTGTATAACTATTTTATTAAAATGTACATACTGTAAAATACAGCGGAAAATATTTTCTTATATAATTTTTAATATAATTTTTGAGCAGAGCATTTGTCTTAAGAGCAGAGCATTTATTCGATTTTCTACGCTTATATGTGGAACCTTTAGCTATTACGTTAACAAAAAAGCGTTTAATCGTTCATGTGTATATCAAACGCTTTTTTGAACATGAATTCTGCAAGATAATGGACGAAATGGGATTATTTATAATTATATCGAGATATAAGTCCGCGCATATTTCTCCACAGATGTTCGATATTTTGAGTATAACACCTACGTCTAGATCAACAAAATGTTGTGAATGATTCACTATTTTGTGCTGATACATTGGGTCGATTTGGCCGTATATTTTCCAATAATCGGTGTAAATTATTGATCCAGGAGCGATGTATTGTATTTCCGAATAAGCGGTAGTAATGTTTATGCGTCACGGGATTCAGATGGTTCGATAAACATTTTCTTTGTGTTATTCCACCGAAAAACCATTGTCCTTTAATAAGTAGTTCGCGATGATATTCTCAACGTCCAAATTTTTGCCTTATCAATTTCGATAATAATTCCTTCTCCGCCAATTAGATTTTGGTTGTTTGTTAACCATTGATTCATGAGTTGAAAAGATTGTTGTAATTAAATATTTATTAAAGTAGAAAATTTTTAAATAAGTATACAAATTTTTTATTTCAAAAATATTAATATTTTACATCAAGAACACAAAAGACTCCGCACTAATCTTATGTAAAATTGATCCAGTCGAATTGGCTGAAATCTTACTATAATGTAGTTCATGATGTTTTGACTAAAAGTCCTCAGACAGGAGGTTTACAAATAGAGTTCTCGAGATATTAGAAATCAAATGTTGGAATTTAGCTATATTTCCAATATTTGACATCCAATATCTCGAAAACTATCCATTTTTTAATCTTGTACTCATGAAAACTTTTGATCAAGACATCATGATCTACATTATGGTAAAATTTCAGCCAATTCTAGGCTAACTTTACATAAGATTAGTCTTTTTCTGTTTTACAGACAATTGATATTGTTCTCCATTTATGTAGTTTTATCAACCGAAAAGGGACCCAACCCCTTGAATTCAGGGGAACTGCCCCCCCCCCCCGATTTTAATGAGCTTTTAGTATGTTATTCTCCAGACAAAAATAAGCGACATGTATTTTTTTATACATGGCCATACGCACTTTTAGGAGAAACACTTTAGAAAAAATTGGTTTTTCTCTTTTAAAGTGAATATCGCCAGAAATGTAAAAGATAGAAAAAAA
>NW_017305790.1:40364-46112 GCF_001594115.1 Trachymyrmex septentrionalis | reverse complement strand
AAAAACTTTTTCTATCTCTTACAATTCCGGCGATATTCGCTTTGAAAGAGAAAAACCGATTTTTTCTAAAGGGTATTTCACTCCTTAAAAGTGCGTATGGGCACGTATAAAAAAATATGTATCGCTTATTTTGGTCTGAAGAACAACATACTAAAAGCTCATTAAAATTGGAGGAGAAACAGTTGAGTCCCTCTCCTAGTAAGTTATTAAATTACATGAATTATTTTTCTGCAAAAGTTAGTCCAGTAAACTGATGTGTATGATGATATATTTGGGTTTTTTTCTAGGAATATTTGTTTTACAAACAAATTCTTTGCTTTAAAACCACATTCTTTTGATGAATATTTTGGTAACAACTTTTTAACAAACAAAGATCGATAGCTAAAATTTGTTCAAGGTTTTGTCCCTCGGAGACATGACTTTGACAACATATGTCAAGATCAAGATCATTGGAGAATAGTCTCCTATACTAAATAATTACATTAACTTTTTTTAAACTTAACTTAACTTTTATTAAATTAATTTTTTATTCTTTCAACTTTTAATTTAATTTTATTAATTTTATGAGTCACTAACTTTAATTTAATTTAGTTTAAAAAAACATTAACTTACCTAATCTTAACATTGATATGTATATAAGTATAGCAAAAAAGATTTATTTCGATATTGAGTACTTATTTATATAAAATGTAAAAACTTTCTGTAGGTCCTAGATCAAAAAATAAGACATTTGAAGGTTTGTTGATCGTGAAGAATTTTAATCAGTTTGACGTGAGCTATAAATTAAATATTAAAATTTTAAGCAATTTGTACGAACCACATTTTTTATAAGATTTGTGCAAAGTTTTTTATAAAAAATTTTTGGACAAATCAATTTTTATGTTTATATTTTTATTTAGTGTAATCAAAATCTGTGTAAAAGTAAAATTAATATTTATATTTATATTACTCTTCCAAATTTGCTTTTATCGTAATATTTTTAATCTTATGTTTCAAATACTAATCTTTTTCATAACTTTTTTAACCATCACATTTTCTATACACATTGCAATAACAATTTTTATAATAATATAATTTCCTTTTTTGACGCATGATCAATCAATATGATTTTTTAAAGGAATTGAAAATGTGCTTACACGAACTTTCCTTAGTGGACGACACAATGGAAGCAATCGGTTTGCCAAAGAAACATCAACGTCTGCGTAAATGGATAATTCGAATAACAATCGGATATATTGTATACGTATTTTATCAGTTTACAATACCCGCTTACACGTCTTTGATATTTTATAATTCGTATCCAAGTATAAGAGAGATAGTTCATATGTTTTTGCATCTTTTTTTTCCGGAATTTGTATATATCTCAAGTGCTCTAATTTGGGAAACTATCGTTGGGTTAGTATATATGTAAACATTTATTTTTTAAGCTATTTTTTATTGATAGTGTGCATCAAAATATTGTCTGCGTGAAACATTTAAAGATTTTTTAAACTAAGTACTATTTTATACAAAATTTTATCAATATTAGTATTGACATTATAAAGAATATATATAAAATAAGCTAAATGGGAAAATGATAAAATTTCATTCTATTATACACATATATAGTAAATATAAAAAAAAATATAATAAAAGATAAAAAAATTAATAACAAAATCCTAATCTAATCTAACTTTGATTATTTATTAACATAATGATAATATATTGTACGTATATTATGTATATATCACAATTTTAATGAAAAACATAACTAATTCTTATTATAACTATTTTTTATTCAGATGTGTAAGCTTTAGATTTCATCAAATCAATCATCGTTTACATATATTTTATTCTGAACTTTTCGAAAATAATGCAGACTATAGAAGACAGAACAGATCTAATTTAGTGTGTCAACGAATATCAGAAATTAAGGATCGCAAGCAATGTATATGGATTACAATGTAATTTTTCAAAAATATTATACACGTGCACGCATATACGAGGTTTGTTCAAAAAGTATCGCGAATTTTGTGTTTTTTCAAAAATTATTTATTTATTTATGAATATCTATTTTGTCCCCTTCAAAGTAATCCCCATCAGATATTATACATTTGTGCCAACGTTTTTTCCAATCCTCGAAGCACTTCAAAAAATTATTTTTTATGATCTTGTACAGCTCCTCCTTCGATGCCGTCTTTATCTCCTCAATCGTACCGTAGCATCGTCCTTTCATGGGCCTTTTCAGTTTCGGGAACAAGAAAAAGTCACAGGGGGCCAGATCTGGGGAATACGGTGGCTGCGGCATCATTAGTGTGTTGTTTTTGGTAAAAAATTCGCGTACGAACAACGATGTGTGAGCAGGGGCGTTATCATGGTGCAAAAACCAATTTTTGTTTTTCCACAAATTCGGGCGTTTCTGGCGGATTGCTTCGCGCAAATTGCGCATAACTTGCAGGTAATATTCCTTATTGACCGTTCCGATTGGCCAATACTATTTTCTTCACTTCATCAATGTATTCGTCTGTTGTTGAAGTGCTCGAGTGTCCGGCACGCTCTTCGTCGTTCACATCTTCTCGGCCCTCTGAGAACATTACCGACGACGTAATGCGTTTGAAGGTAGCCATAGAAGAAAAACGAACCAGAATGGATGAATAGGCATAGCAAATTAATTTTTCAATATGCAGCAACGCCAGACCGCATACTGCAAAAGTCGTGAATACATATTTAAATGGACTGGACAGGACTGGGAAGTGCTACCCCACCCGCTATATTCGCCAGACATAGCTCCTTCAGATTACTACTTATTCCGAACGATGCAATCAGATCTTACAGGAGAGCTAAGAGATTTACTTCTTACGAAAGCATCAAAATTTGCTTTGATAATTGGATTGTCTCAAAAGACCAGAACTTCTTCATGCAAGGAATCCGTAAATTGCTTGAAAGATGGGCGAAGGTTGTAGCTGCAGATGGAGCATACTTTGAATAAATAATTATTTCATTTTCTAAACAAGCAAATGTATTTTATTTTCACAAAAAAGGGCGGAGTCATATTCACACACCCAATATGAGACTCAGATGACTCGCACGCGTGATATAAATTGTTATAAAAAAAGGTGCCAAGTGTGCGTGCTACTATCAGAAGAAAACCATTAAATAAATTGTTATATGCTCTTGTATGTGTCCTTGAAGAAAAAATGATTTTTATTCCAAACCTATTTTCCGAACTATAAAAGTATATATAATAATTTTTTTTAAATTATTGTATATTTTCATAGTTTGGAAAATAGATTTGGAATAGGTTTGAAATAGCAAATCATTTTTCCTTCAAGGAAAATATATTCGCATATAATAATTTAAGTAACAGTTTTTTCTGAGAAGAACACGCGTACTCGGCTCGATTTTAAAAAATCTAAAATTTATTGATATCACGTTATTTACAGCATATATTAACGAGAGATATCGCGATGAGATATCGTGATAAGATATCGCACAATGATCGCACTATCCATATAGACAATCCCAATAATCTACTAGAATTCAGAAAATTGACAAAGAATTAAATATCCTCCTTGAGTATTTTTACTTCCTCGTCTTATGGAAGACTTGTCGTCCTTCGGCCTTGCGATATAGCCCAGCCAATAGATGAGTCTGTCGGAGATTTACTCCGCTTCGGTCGCGTATCGCTACCGAACCTTTCGTGCGTTTTCACGGTAATAAATTTATTCTAGACTTTAATACCAGAAAAATGTAATACAAATTTTCAAAGTAATTGTTTTTTATTTACAGTAAAATTCGTGAAACTTTTAAAAAGTAAATGATAAAAAGAAATCTTATCTGAAATGCTATAATGTCTAAAATTAGCGAACATCTAGATCATAGTTTTCCAACCTTTTTTAGCTTATCACCACCTTTTCAAAATATTTTTTGTTCAGCGTCTCCTTGATAATAACCGGTAAACTCTCTCTGAACTCTAAATAAAGCAACAACACGAAAATTATATAGAAACAAATAAAAAATATTAAAAAATTATAGTATTAAAAAGTATAATATAAACTTATAAATATTAAAAAATTACTATTTATGAGAAGTTTGAGTTTGGTGTGACACTAATAATTTGTCTATAATTTTTCCATTTTTGTCAGCATCATTCTTAAATCTCCATGTTCAACTATTTGCACTAGATTTCTTTTTTTCGTCAAAAGACGAAACTTGTAACTGCACTAAATCCACATTCCAACTAATTAGGATGAGGGAAATGAAATAAAAAATTGTTTTGCTACAGTCTATAATACTGGAACAATTAAGGTTTAAATATTTGTTTAAAAAATATTTAGGAGATTAAATTTCTCTGACACATTCTTTTGTCCACTTGCTTCTCAACGCCACCTTACTGCCCTAACAACATCCTAAGCAGCAAGGTGACGTGATTTTCACGTCGATAATTGGTGATTACTAGTCTTAAACGTCATGTTCCTAATAATTGGCGTTTAATAGACGTGAGTATATTATTCTGACAGAATAATAATCAATTTAGAGACATCTTTGATATGCGTTTTTAATAGATCATTTTCAGTCAACTATTTGAAATGTTACTGTGGCATTGTTATAAAAACGTCATATATATGATTTATTGAATATATGTTATTTTAGTATACGTTATTTTATTATCTGCAACATTATTAATATGCCATTTGATACATTATTTCTCCAGGATGCATATGATTCAAGTTTATATTTTAAAATAAGTGGTTCTTTTATTTTTCTCACATCGAAAGAGTGTTGCAACCGTTCTGTTTTATAAAGTTCCTCTAATTCCTCACACATGATCTTACAAAGGTATTATTGCAATATGTATACTTTTATCAGTAATAGTGAATAAAGAGTGGATATCTTTTCCCATAATATATTCATTATTATTAGTTTGAAATTATATTTTGAACTATTATATTTGGAACTACTGCAAGGAGGGTTGTGTATTGTGTTTATCTTTTACATTTTTGACAGAAATGCGATTATTAATATATTCGACCATATCTACAAAAGATAAGTTAAGCATTACTTTTTTCGGAATATCTGAAAATGCAAAATATAATAGATGTTAGAGATCGTTAAACCAATTTTGCTTGTAAATATGAATTATAAATTTTTCAGAAAATGAACCAACAATTTTTTCGCCAAAGAAGCCTGCAAATGCAAAATACAGTGTGCCAGAATGTAATTCTACTACAAGTAAAGATCGAAATTTGTTTTTTCATTTATTTCCAAAAGTAAAGATTGTTAAAGTAGGAGTTAAAAATTGGAAACACAGAGATGTTCGACTTGCGAACATTGGTTAAAAAAGTTAAAATTTGCGAAACCTTGCACTAATACCATGAAAATATGTTCAAAATACTTTACCAAAGAAGATTTTTGCTATTCAGGTAAATGACAGGTAGTTTTCCTGATGTTTTAGTTTTTTAATAATTTTTACTTTAGGTAAGAATTCGAGCAGAAAAATATTGGAAAAGAATGCAATTCTTTCTTTACATCTTCCTTCAACTCCCACACATGAAACCCAAAAACAAAAGATTATAATGAGACCTACTCGAGGAAGTAGAAGTCGACGAATAAATTTTCAAGAATGTAAGAAAGAGCACTCGGAAGCTTAGAGATAAGAAATTTTAAAAATCTGATTTTGCTATTACATTTTATACTCCGAATTATTTACACTTGGAATCAGGGACTTATCAATATGTCAAAAACTACAATTGAATCCAAATGCTGTAA
>NW_017305790.1:30685-38426 GCF_001594115.1 Trachymyrmex septentrionalis | reverse complement strand
TTATAGAAATCATGTATATGATAAAAGTATAATTGAAACTCAATAAAATAAGCTGAGTAGCCTTAAATCAGTAGAATAGAATTACAAAACAGCGGTAAGATAACGGTGGTTTGATGATAGGATTCGTAAATCATCGTAGTTTGATATTTATTTAAATTCAGTTATGTAGCAGTGATATATTATCGTAACTTTTTATTGTTATAATAATATTATCCAAATGGGCATAAAAATGTGAAAATATTGATAACACTTACATGTCCGTAATAAGGTATGTGTGGTTTGGTAGAGTAACAAGATCCGATGATAAAGGAATCACGGCAGCTGGTTGTGAGTATTTCTCGAATATCCCGTATTCTACGATTCCACGGTACATTATCATTGAGATAAAGGAATTCTATTATTGACGTGTTGCCACCTAACCCTGTATAAATTATTCATTTTTTTAAGATATTCCATTTAATGAAAAATTAGTTTTGTTGTGATTTTTTTACCTACTCCGGCAAGATTATATGGTGCTGTAGTTAGACAAGGACAGCTAGCTATGACGTTCGGTTGTTGGAACAGCGGTTGCATTCCATTTTGCAGAAATATTATCACATAACACATGCATCAAATATGATGTGTTTAGTGAATTAAATAATAAATATTGTATACACATACCTTCAGCGATTTTTGAGAGGGTCGGTCCATTTAAAGAATATTGTTTATAAGGAAAGTAATCAGTTGTATAGGAATCCCCATTTGATCTCTCTGTCATAATGCTAAATTAGAACTGGAACACGAGGCTATTAAATTTTTATTGATAGCTACGCATAATGATTTACAAATTGTTATAAATCTGATAAATGTTGATGTTAGCATGCTATTTGAAATAATATAAATTTGGGGGGATGGTTAATAATTTATTATAATTACCTGTAATATATATTATTATTGCTGAGAAGGCAAGTTCATGTATCTTCGCCTAATATTTTTAACTAATTAAATGTTTTTTAACCTAATGACTCTTCTTTCGCCGTTTAATTTGTTTGTTTATTTATGTTATATTTAAGAGTCTTTACATCGTTATTATTTATTTATAAACATTGTAAATATACTAAAATTTATATTATCTGTATCAGAAATTATTGTAATAATATATGTTTTAAAATGGAAATAAATTTTACTCTTTAAATACAATAATTGTTACAGAATTGTGATTTATCTAAAAATTAAGAAATACTTCAAACTTTTGAGTGATAATATATGGTGGGTTTTCTTGCAATAATTTGTTATAAATACTGCATCTATCAAAATATATTATGTAAATTCTATAGACATCATTTTTATACAAAACTGACAAATGTCTTAACTCATTAATATTCAAGAACTGGTTAGCTAGTAAGCTTAGTTGCTACTAATTGTACACACACAGTTGCTATTTTTGAACAAAATTTAAACGGTTTATTATTTTGTATCTGTGAATTAACTATAATTTAAAAATACATTGTATGTCGCGCTGTTTATTTTTTAATAACATTACAATTTGTAATATTACAGTTTATTTTTACAACTAGAAGCCGCGATAATATTGTCAAAACATTGGTTTTCGTAAAACAAACGCAAGATGTGGCTTGTATTGTAGATATAAGTATAGCTTAAATATTATTATTATATAAATAATGAAGATGAACAATATTACTCGGGTATTGTTTGTTAGTTTGCAAAACAAAAATTGTACTAATAATTTTAAACTAATGACCATATTAAAAAGATCATATAATATTTATAATTTTAACGAAGAATTATTTGACGATGCTTATTAGTTTCATATAAATGTAATGGAATCAAACACACGCACAACACATATCAACTGTTGCTGCTATTTATTAAAATTGTAAAGTTACATACACTACTGAAAAGTATTATAGTGAAATGATCGAATTTGGAATATTTAAAGAGAATGTTTTATTATGTATAATAGATCTAGCCTGGCTTCTTTAGCTTTTATTTATCTAGATGAATTGTATTTATTTTGAATTTCACTTAAAATTATAATTCATAATATTTTTTTTTCTTTTATATATTTAGTAATGAGTTAATAATAATTTTGTGAGCTAACATGCATTAATGTATTATATTTACTATTTTATAAAATTGTTAAATGTTTCACTACATTTAGACGACTTTGTTCGTCTCGTAGTCATTTAATTTAAAATAATGAAGATATTATGTGGCGTGTGTGCTTACAAGTCAAGTATTTGTGTAATGTAAATACTTACTAATTATGTTGCGAAAGTATAGCTTGATTGCTGAATTTAATTTCTTTATTACATCACCGTTACACACCCGACTTTGCCGTCGTATATGACCTATATGTATAACAGTATGGCACACTTTCTCGCTGCTTTCTCAAATGTAACAAGAAAACATTGGTTTAAGAAATTATAGAATCATTGCGGTCATAAAAGTCAGTAGTAATAGATAAACATAATTTCGTGAAATCGTTAACGTTTTAAACAATCCAATGGAAATTTGAAATGTATTGTTTATTTTAAAAATGAAATTGGTTTGAATTCGACAATTTATAATAAGTTTTGTGTGAATGTGTAATATAAGGCGACATAATTGAAAGATTAAGATAATGTACTATATATTTAATTATTAATCTGTAATTTGTTGTTAATTCAAGATTATTGCTTATTTTGTTTATTTTCAATATATACACGGAGAGAACGATTTTACTGAAGGATTTAGAAATTTAGCTAGATACAAATCTGAGAATAAATTTGATAGACTTTAGAAATAATTTTGTATGACGACCAAGTTGATTGTTAGAAATTTTTGCTGCGTTGCTCGTTACTTTGAACTTTCTACATAAAAATTTTGGAAACCCAACACAATTAGATTTTCTATATTCAGCAAAAGTCTCTGTGTATTATATCATACAGTTGGAATTAGTTAATGTATTTGAACTATGTATAAACTTTCACTGAAAAAGAACTTTTTATCTGACTATTAAATTAGTCCTCATTTCTTTACTTGGACTATGTATATTTTCAAACTAAATATGTTCTTCTGACTTAAATACATACATTTTTCATTAAGAGAAATAAAAACAATCTAAAAGAATTTTGTCGATTGAACAATTCTTTTTCAGTGCAATATAAGTTGTCTTACTAAAAAAATTAATTTTACACAGTGCAATTGAACGCAAATGAGGTTTTTTTTTGAGTAGATAGGTGTAGACCAGTACGTCAGCTGTGAGTTGTAATTAAAAAATTTGTACATTGGTATATTTTTGGCCGTTTCTAAATAGATTATCTTTACAATTTTGTATTTTAACAAAAATGTTATGTTTCTTCAAATTATGTGTATTTAACATTTTGCAACTCGATACAAAATTTTTTCAAAAAAATTTTAATTTTCTTACAGAAACAGTATAAAACTTTATCTATAACTTTATCTATAGCCTTTTAAAAAATTGTTTGATTATTTTTTTACGAGTTTCGATGTTGTTTGTAAGTATTGCAGGATTAACTTCAAAATTGCGTAATTTGATCAAGAAAAATTGTACATAAATATTTAAAAAAGCATTTTAAGAGTAAAATTCTGCATTTTTTTAGTAAAAGTACTACATTTTTCAAGTAAAAATTTTTTTTATTGTGTTACAGATGCATTAACATTGTGCTCTTTGTATACGCATGCATGCACGCTTGCACGCACGCAACACACACACACACATGAGCGCGCACGCGCACACACTATAATATATATAAATGTACAACATGTGTATATATAAATATATGTATGTTTTGAAAATTTTAAAGTGCTAATACATAGTTATATAATAGTAATAAACAGAAAAAAATAATATGAAAAATGAATAATGTTATATTATATTTAAAATGTAATATTCAAACGGATAGAGACAACATAAAATCATATTTTTATAAAACACATGATTTAAATCAATTACAATATGTTTCAACATAATTCTCAGTTGGCACAGAACAAAACTCTGAAAGACATCTTAAGTTTTCAGAAAAATATCTCCTTTATAAATATTGCATAGAGAAGATTTCAATCCAAAGCGAATAGTTCTTTAAATTTTGGTTATGAATTTTGGTTCGATTATGAAGGACTTTGTTTTTCAAATTTCAATGCTATCGAACAGTCTTTATAATCTCTATTCTGACATTAAAAAAGAATTGTTCATTTGATTAAATTAATTTATTTGTCTTTATGACTTCTGTTGGACAATATATTTAAGCTAAAAAAGTCATATTCGATTTAAATACGTAAATTTTCCATTAAAAGAGAGAAAACAGAGAAGAATAATTTATTTAAATAATTAATTTTTTTTAAAATAAACTATTTGTTATAATGAAAATGATAAATTGCACTATTTATTAAAAGACTATAAGAAATAGTGTAATAAATATTACAAATACGTTCACGAACTGTCAATGTGCAATTTGCAATTAAATATTTACGTATTCATGTGCATGCACGAATATATATCTTGTGTGTGCGTATATGTGTATGTGTATATATGTATGTAAATATGTATATGGTGTTTTAAAAATTGAAAATGCTAATAACACATATATATAATAAGATTTATACAAAGATTTTGAAAATCTGATTTATTATAAGATACAAAAATTACATGTACTTATTTATAGTTGTCACACAACATTGATTCAGAAGGTTTCGATTCAATGATCGATAACTTTTTTCAATTTTGAATTTAATCTGAAGTTTGAGTAGAAGAGTTTTACTTTAGAAGTAAATTATGAATCTAATTCACTTTGTTGTATTTTTTTCTTTAAACTGTAACAAAATTCTACATTTTTAAATTTATATTTTTTGTTCTACTAGAACATCGTCGAATAGCAGAAACTAATTAATTTAAAAAATAAGTGAAAAGCTTATAGATATAATATTGTACTCTGATGTGACATCTTGGTCACAATGTATTAGACATTATTACGTAAAATTTCGTTGAAATATAAGAGCGTAAATAAGGAATTATTCTTGGACTAAAAAGATTTAGACTTAAACATTTATTTGTATTAATTCAGGTAGTTAATATTTTATTTGCTAAGTTGAAACAATTATTATATTCTGTCATATTCGAAGTGATATTGTTAATAAATTACCTGCTCCATGATTGAGATAATTATAGAATTGATGACGTCTGTCCATTAGATACTAAAATACATAAAAAATATTAATTTCTCATGATGTTTAAATTTTGACACTTACAATTAGACACAATTGTTGGTTTTAATGATTAAATAATTGATAAGATATACAGTGTATTAATTTAAAGATTATTGGTTTTTATTATACTTGTGGTTTCTGATATCTACATGATTGGTACAAATAACTTACAGAATTGATGTAACTCTGTTCCAGGACTAATAGTGTTGTGTTGGAGTTTGTGCTACTAGGTCTGATTCTAGAATTATACTTTTTTATGCCGTATAATAAAATTGTTGAATGATAACATCGGTTTCGAATATTCTTTCGGCATAATATAATGCGTCACTCTTCCATTTCTCATTTTTGAACGCCACTTAAAATTGTGAGACCAAACATACCACACAATTATACGATATTATATCATTTCTATCGTTTCTTTAACTAAATATACTAATGATCAACAGTTTCAATTTATTTTTTAATGAAACTTTCATTGAGAGTAATTTCCATCACTATGATATCTGGAATATTTCCAGGTTTGCGACCCTTGACATGCACTTTGATAACATATTACCTGCTCTACTAAGACTATAAAAAATTTGCCCGTAAAGTAGTATATCATTAAATCAATATCAGTTAACGTTTCTATTCTTTTCTGACCGCTATCAGCTTCTGCGAAGATAATGCGACTCGTGTTTTTGATAGTCATAGGTGCTCTATACGTAGCGTTCATAATAAGCTACAGTAATAGTTGCGTTTATTAGAAATGCCGCGATAATATTAAAACAAGTTTATGAACTATTATTAAAAAATTTAATAAAATAAATTGTATGATAATAAATAAATCGAATTAAAATAATATTTAGATAATAATAAATCATTAGTAGAATGGGCAGTTTATCGCACAGTTTGTGCTACTTTCCGCTACTTTATTTGTTATGTACAGGGTGGATCAAAGATACGAGACATTTTTCTGCAATATTGACGAAGTGTAGACAATGTCGATACGAATAGGTTCATTATGTTTTATATTTTGATGTAATTAAAATCAATCATATAACGTCTCTAAATTCTAATTAAAGTTTCCTTTATTTCGCTGGTTTTGCAGCGTAATCCAATGATGAAAGAATCATAACACATTGCAGATAATATTTTTTTTAATTTTCATGTCGTATCAAACTTGTCGGTTCCTGCCTTAAAAACATGTAACCACCGATTTGTATTAATGATGTGTTGCTGCATAATCCTTTTTAAAGATATTTTTAAGATTTTTAAAGATATTTTACTTTTAATGAGAAATCAGACGCTCTGTTTCAATTACTTACTTACTGCAGCAAGATAATATCTTGCTGTAATTAGACAATGGCAGCCAGCTACATCATTGACGTTGATTATTTCGCGGAAGAAGGTTTGCATTCTATTGTGCAGAACTACGAGAGTCATTTTAAAAGTTTTCAGCCTAACACAGAAACAAGTATTTTTTTCTTTAGAATCTGTTTTATTTTTTTACATAGTCTTCTATTAAATCGATACTTTTTCCATACTCCTTTTTCCATATTCCTTTAATACGTTCAAATAATACGAGTAGTTTGCGTCTTGCTCTGCAAAATAGTTTTTTAGGAATGTGAAGATCTCCTCGTTCGATGAAAATCTCTGTTCTGTGAGCTAAATTTTGAACCTAAGAAACAGAAAAGTATCACTAGGAGCCAGATCTGGTAAATATCATAGGTAGGTGATCAATCATTTCGAACCGCAATTCGAAATGAATTTTTGCCATGGCGACCATCGATATGTTTTCGGTGTTCGCTGTGAGCAAGCGCGGTACCCAACAAATAAAGAATAAAGTAAATTGTTTGTTTCAAAAAATTATAGAGCTAAAAAGAGTAGTAATTAAATAAGGTATATTACTTCAAAATTAGAGATAATTTAAAATGGTGTTACTTGGACGCACAAAAGTTATTCGTACAGTCAAGAAAATTAGCTTTTAAAAACAGAAACACATGCACTAATCGCTTGCTTATATCAGAATGGAATGTATTCATTAAATATAAAACAACTAATTGTTGTATGTATATTCGATACTACTACAAATAAAGCTTTTTTTACAAGAATTTTGTTCTAATTTTGTATTATCGCTGTATATATTCCAAGGTGCCCCGGAAATTTTTCGCTTTTGTGTATATAGATAGAGCGGACTAAGCTGAGTCGAAATGTCCTATTTTGCAATTTTTGCAATAATTAACAAAGTAATAATTACTAAAAATTAGTAAATATTGATCTTGTATATTTTCTTACTCAAATTAATTGTCAACTTTATAGAAAACAGCAAGAGACAAAAATCATATATTATCTTCTTATAAAGATTTGAGAATTTTTCTCCGAATTTTTTCAGAGTTTTTTGATACTATATGTTTTCCTGTTGGTAAAAATAAGAAAATGCAATACTAAAAAGTTGATAAAAAATTCTGAAAAAACTTAGAGTTCTATGAGAAGAAAATAAATGAGTTTATCTTTTGCAGTTTATCTGTAAAGTTGATAGTATTTAAATAAA
>NW_017305790.1:27534-30556 GCF_001594115.1 Trachymyrmex septentrionalis | reverse complement strand
CTAACAAGAAATAAAAAATGACTTTTTTAATTTAATTTATTTCAGATTAATACATATAATAGAATAAATTCGTGAGAGATTCACATATGATAAGAACGTGAAATTTACATTTTTAAATTGACATTATACAATTATAACATGGAGGAATCGTAAAAGAGAAATTGACATTTTAGCTTTTATTATTATTTAGTTATAATAACAATTGGTAATGACATTGCGAATTTTTTATGACGGTAATAATAAGAAGAAGATTATTAAAGTTAAATGTTATTTCTAACAGATTGTAAGTCATTATTAAAAGAATAACTTTATTTGTAACAAATAATCTTTATTTGTTACTTCCAAAAAAAATTTGTCGATGTTATTTAAATTACTTATTAGTTTCATCAGTAAATATTTTTCGGTAACATGTAATGGAAACAAGTTTTTTTTTAAAATGACTTTCTTAACTTTAGCACAATCTTAACTATAAGTTAGTTATCAATATTATTAGTCATAAAGAATGGAACGTTATTATCAAATTATTAATATAAAAATTAATGATAAAAGTAACGCTTAGAAATTGTTTCCCCCAATAATATTCGATCATTACAGATAATTTAAAGTACAAGCAGACAGACAAACAAAATTAAAATTACTATAATACATCTGATTTAAATAGTTATAATTGTTAATATAATATTTAGTTAAGGCTAACAAAATTTTGAAAGGTATATTAAAATTTCGAAGAAACATATCTTTTATACAAATTTTAACCAAAAAATTCTATTGATGTAAGAATTCCGTTAATTTTAAATTTAGTCTTGACAATGAATTTTTCATGTAATTACACTCGTATTATCTTTAAGAATTCTATGTATTTCAAAAAATATTAAAATTCGAATTATGTTCAATCAAAGTAACTGAATTATGAATTTATGCTATGTATAATAAATTATAAATACAGTTACTTTATTGATTTTTATTTCAAGGAAATGTAGTAAGATTTTCAAATTCAAAGGGTTTAATTGTTAGAACGTTTCTCGATTATGAAGAACTCTATAAACTCATTATTTAAAAAATACGACAAAGGTGGTTTATAAAGTATTATTATCTGATATGACATCTTCTTCACAATAATGTGCTAGATAACATGACCTAAATTTCTGCTTTATATGAGAGTCCATAATAACCTAGTTCAATATTAAAATGGCCTTTAGTTATAAAAAATGTAGCGTATTAAAATTATGATTGTAATTTATGTGGGTATTGAATATTCTGCAGCTACATTGAAGTAACCTTCATATTCTGTCGTATCCGGTGTAGTATCGCTAATAAATTGTCCTCCTGCTCCATTATTAGAGAAGCAATGAAACTCATTTCTATTGCGTAGTAGATTCTGAAAAACGGACAACTAAAGAATATCTAGAATGTCAATACTTCGGTATGTTGAAATTTTCGGATTTAGACGCAATTGTTTCGTTCAATGATTTAATAATTGAGAAAGATGCCACTATTTTTCTCAACTAATATAATAATTACAGATTTAAATTTGACAGAAACAGATTGACAATAATAATTATTTTAATTAATTGATAAACAATTAAATTTCTAATAAAATTTATCTATGGTAAATAATATAAAATGATAACTTCAAGAACAATGATTTTTAGTGTCCGCATAACCGGGACTAATAACTTACAACACCATAACGCTGTTCCTGAGTCCATAGTTCTGGCTCATTGTTAATTATTGTGCCAACGGCTACCATATCTGAGTCTAGATGTATTTCGGGGCATTGCTGTCTTTTAATAAATTCGTCAAATGGTAACACAGGTTCCTGATAATCATCCCACATAAGATTACACGCCACACTTCCGTATTTCATTTTTAGAACACCACCTAAAGCTTTGAGATAAGACATAAAAAATTATGTTATTGTTTTTACATATTTTTTTTTAACTGTATGTACCACACTAATAATTACCAATATCTTTATTTTCATTTCTTCTATATCTTTCGAAAAGAATCGTTTGCATTGAAGTTATAATATCTGTGTTAATAGTTTTTCGACCTTTGGCACGCACTCTGATAACAAGGCCCGCCCTACCCTCGCTGACAAACATAATGCCCTGGGTGGCTTTCATTTGGTTAGGATCAGTTAACTTTTCTATTGTTGTTTGTCCGTTACGCCTTTCTGCGAAAATAAGGCGACTCTCGTTCTTAATATCCATAGGTGCTCTGTACGTTGCATTCATAATGAGCTACAACAGTAATCAGGTTTATGAGAAACAGTAACAGTATCATTGGAATCGTGTATGATACTCGTAAAAGCATAATTGAAACTCAATACAGTAAGTTGAATAGCTTAAATCAGTAGAATAGAACTACAAAAACAGCGGTTAAATATCGGTGATTTAATAATATTATTTGTAAATTATCATAGTTTGATATTTATGATATATATATACATTGTCAGTTATGTAGCACTGATACATTGTCATAATTTTGTATTGTTATAGTAATATTATCCACATGGGCATATAAATATGAAAATATTGATAATACGTACATGTCCGTAATGAGGCATGCGTGGTTTTGTAGCGTAAGAAGATCCGATGACAAAGGAATCACGGCAGCTGCTTCTGAGTATTTTTCGAATATCCACTTTTCTACGATTCCACGGTATAATTTCAGAACGATAAACTAAATCAATTATTGTCGTGTTGCCACATAATCCTATATGAATTATTCATTTTTGTAAGATATTTTATTTAATGAAAAATTAGCTTTGTTGTGATTTCTTACCTACTCCGGCAAGATTATACGGTGGTTTAGTTAGACAAGGACAGCTAGCTATGTCGACGGTCACTTGTTGGAACAAGGGTTGCATTCCATTTTGCAGAACTATTATCGTGTACACACGCATGAAATATGACGTATTTGATGAATTAAATAATAAACATTGTATGAACACATACCTTCTGCTATTTCTGTGAGAGTCGGTGGGTTCGCAGGAAATATCATATAAGGAATATCATAT
>NW_017305790.1:23652-27434 GCF_001594115.1 Trachymyrmex septentrionalis | reverse complement strand
CACGTACCTTCTGCGATTTCTGAGAGAGTCGGTGGGTTCGTAGGAAATATCATATAAGGAACGCGTTCAGTTCTGTAGGAATCCCCATTTGGTTCTTCTGCCATAATGCTAAATTAAATCTAGAACACAAGGTTATTAAATTATTTTTACTACGCGTATTGATATGACTACAAATTATTACATTTAATAAATAATAGTAAATTTGATGTTAAATCTGACAAATGTTGATGTTCGTGTCCTGTTTGAAATAATATAAATTTGGAGGGATGGTTGCTAATTTAATATAATTACTTATAATATATATGTTGTTGTTGAGAAGTTTGTAGAATTTTTGAATTTCGAGAGAAAATTTAACTTATTTATAAACATTGTAAATATACTAAAATTTATATTATCTGTATCCTAAATTATTGTAATAATGTACGTTAAAAATAAAAGTAAATTTTACTTTTTGAATATTATAATTTGTAAAGGATCGGAGTTGATATCTAAAAATTATGAAATACTTCAAATCTTTGAGCGGTATTATATGGTGAGTTTATTTTCAATAATTTATTATAAATATTGCATCTATCAAAATATATTTTGTAAATTCTATATGTATCATTTTTGGACAAAAACTGACGAATGTCTTAACTCATTAATATTCAAGAACTGTTTAATTAACTAGTAGGCTGTATTAATAAGTTGCTACAAATTGTATACAATTGCTATTTTTGAACAGAATTTAAAAGATTTATTATTTCGTATCTGTGTATTATATATAATTTAAAAATGCATTGAATGTCGCGCTGTTCATGTTTTAATAACATTACAGTTTGCTATTTTATTTTTACAAGTAGAAGCCGTGATAATATTGTCAAAACCTTGGTTTCCATAAAACAGACGTAAAATGTGTCTTGTAGATTTAAGTATTGTTTAAATGTTATTAAATAAGTAATGATTGTGAACAAATATATTAATCAGATATCGTTAGTTTGCGAAACAGAAAATGTATTAATAATTTCAAATCAACTATCCTATTAAGAAGATCATATGATGTCTATAATTTTAACGAAGAATTATTTAACGATATTCATCAGTTTGATATAAATGTGATGGAATCAAACACATTTAACACACTCACGCACACGCACGCACACACACACACACACACACACACACACACACACACACACACACACACACCATATTAACTGTTACCACCATTTATTAAAATTGTAAAGTTACGTACACTGAAAAAAAATTATAGTGAAATGATCGAATTTGGAATAATAAGAAAAATGATTTATTATGTATTAATATTGTATAATAGGTCTAACCTGGCTTCTATAGCTTCTATTTCTCTACATGAATTGTATTCAATTTGAATTTCACTTAAAATTATAATTCATAATACTTTTTTTTCTTTTATATATTGCATTTAGTCATGAGTTAATGATAATTCTGTGAGCTAACATGCATTATTGTATTATATTTACTATTTTATAAAATTGTTAAATGTTTCACTCATTTAGACGACTTTGCTCGTCTCGTAGTCATTTAATTTAAAATAATAAAGATATTATGTCGCGTGTGTGCTTACAAGTCAAGTATTTGTGTCATGTACTTACTAATTATGTTGCAAAAGTATAGTTTGATTGCTGAATTTAATTTCTTTGTTACATCACCGTCACAGGCTCGTCTTTGCCGTCGTATATGACCTATATAAATAACGGTACGGTACACTTTGTCGCAGCTTTCTCAAATGTAACAAGAAGAAATTGGTTTAAGAAATTATAGAATCATAGCGGTCATAAGAGTCAGTAGTAATATATAAACATATTTCGTGAAATCGTTGACGTTTTGAACAATCCAATCGAAATTTGAAATGTATTCTTTATTTTAAACAAGAAATTGGTTTGAAGTCGATAATTTATAATAAGCTTTGTGTGAATGTGTAATATAACGCGACATTATTGAAAGATTAAGATGATATACCATTATATACATATTTAATTATTAATCTATATTTTGTTATTAATTCAAGCTTCTTGCTTATTTTGTTTATTTTTAATATGGACACAGAGAGAATAATTTTACTGAAGGATTTAGAAAGTTAGCTAGATACAGATCTGAGAATAAATTTGTTAAACTATAAAAATAAATTTGTAGGACGGTCAAGTTGATTGTTATAAATTTTTGCTGCATTACTTCTGACTTTCCATAAAAATTTTGCAGGACAAACAAAAGAGAGATTAGATTTTCTGTATTCAGCAAAAGTCTCTTTGTATAATACCATAAAATTGGAATCAGTTAATGCATTTGAGCTGTAATTAAACTTTCATTGAAAAAGAATTTTTTATTTGACTGTTAATTTAGTCCTTGTCTTTTTATTTCTATATATATATTTTAACTAAACATGTTCTTTGTGACTTAAGTACATAAATTTTGTATTAAGAGAAATAAAAACATCTGAAAGAATTTAGTCGACTGAACAATTATTTTCAGTGCAACATAAGTTGTATTATTAAAATAATAAATTTTACACGTTGCAATTGAGCACAAATGAGGTCCTTTTTTGGGGTAGACAAGTACGTCATGTGTGAATTGTAATTTAAAAACTTGTATATTGAGATATTTTTGGCCGTTTTTAAATAGATTATCTTTACAATTTATCTTATGTATATTAACAAAAATGTTATGTTTCTTAAAATTATGTGTATTCAACATTTTGCAACGATAAAAAAATGTTTTCTTCAAATTTAATTTTTTTACAGAAACAATGCGAAGCTTTATCTATAATACGCTTTTTAAAAAATTTTTTTCTGTTAAAGATCATTTTTTTCTTACGAGTGTCGATGTTGATTGTAAGTATTGCAGGATTATCTTTAAATTTCCGTAACTTGATCAAGAAAAATCGTAATATTTAAAACGTAAATATTTAAAAAAGCATTTTGAAAATAAAATTCTGCATTTTTTATTGTAATTATTACATTTTTGAAATAAAAATTTTTTTATTATGTTATAGGTGTATTAACATTGTGCTCTCTGTACACGCACGCACGGACGCTCACACGCATGCGCAAACGCACGCGCACATTCTCAATAGTACAAATGTGCAACATGTGTATATATAATTGTATGTATATGATGTTTTGAAAATTTAAAGTGCTAATATATAATTATAATAGTAATAAAGAGAAAAAAAATGATATGCTGGAAAATGAATAATATTATATTTAAAATGTAATATACAAACAGATAGACAACATACAATCATATTTTTATTAAACACATGATTTAAGTCAACTAGAATATTTTTCATCATAATTCTCAGTTGGCACTGAACAAAACTCTGAAAGACATCTTAAGTTTCAAAAAAATATCTTCTTTATAAACATTGCATCCAGATTTCAATCCAAAGCGAATAGTTCTTTAAACCTTTTTGGTTATGAATTTTTGTTTGATTATGAAGGACTTTGTTTGAATTTTTCAAATGTTAATGCTATCGAACAGTCTCTTTATAATCCCTATTCTGACATTAAAATAGAATTGTTCATTTGATTAAATTAATTTATTTGTTTTTATGACTTGTTGGACAATATATTTAAGCTAAAAAAGTCATATTCGATTTAAATACGTAAATTAAAAGAGAGAAAACAGAGAAGAATAATTTATTTAAATAATTAATTTTTTTTTAAATAAACTATTTGTTATATTGAAAATGATAAATTGCACTATTTATTAAAAGACTATAAGAAATAGGTGTTACAAATACGTTCACGATCTGTCAATGTGCA
>NW_017305790.1:22877-23552 GCF_001594115.1 Trachymyrmex septentrionalis | reverse complement strand
TGTAAATATGTATATGGTGTTTTAAAAATTTTAAATACTAATAACACATATAGCATAATAAGATTTATACAAAGATTTTAAAAAATCTGATTTATTATAAGATACAAAAATTACGTGTATTTATTTGTAGTTGTATACACAACATAGATTCATAAGGTTTCGATTCACTGATCGATAACTTCTTTCAATTTTGAATTTAATCTGAAGTTTGAATAGAAGAGTTTAGAAGTAAATTATAAATCTAATTACTATGATGTGTTTTTTTTTTAAACTGTATCAAAATTGTACGTTTTTAAATTAATATTTTTTGTTCTACTAGAACATCGTCGAATAGTAGAAATTAATTAATTTAAAAAATGAGTGAAAAGCTTATAAATATAATATTGTAATCTGATGTGACATCTTAGTCACAATATATTAGACATTATTACGTAAGATTTCGTTGAAATATAATATTTATAAGAGCGTAAATAAGGAATTAATCTTGGACTTAAAAGACATTTATTTGTATTAATTCGGATAGTTAATATTTTGTTTGCTAAGTTGAAACAATTTTTATATTGTCATATTCTAAGTGCTATTGTTAATAAATTACCTGCTCCATGATTGGGATAATTATAAAGAGAGAGAGAGAGAGAGAGAGTGAGAATGAGAGGGAGAGGGAGAGGGAGAGGG
>NW_017305790.1:0-22685 GCF_001594115.1 Trachymyrmex septentrionalis | reverse complement strand
GGAGAGGGGAAGTGGGAGAGGGGGAGAGGGAGGGAGGGGGGGGGGGGGAGATTATTTTATTTGTCGTTTTATTTGTTTGTATTATCAAACATAAAACGACAAAATTGATTTATTGCGGCGTTATATTTTGTAAAAAGAAATCACATTTTCCGCTTCTAACATAGTAATTTAAAACGCTATAAATAAATTTTAAAAATTGCGTATATATACTTATCCTATTATAACAATCATTCTACAATATACGGGGAGATTGACGCTAAGCATCACCTTAATAGAAAAAGTAATATAGAGAATTTAATATAATATCAATATTAATACAAGACAGCAGTAACCCCATGTTTTGGAGGAAGGCTACAAAAAGAAAAGATATAGTTGAATTATTTAAATTAATTAAAAAACAATATCAAGAGTATACAGGGCACATAAGAGAAATATAATGAAATATTTTAAAACATTAAACGAAAAATTAAACGAAAAAGTACATATAATATAATATTCTATAATCGATTAAAAAACATATATTTGCATCGTCTGCATTATCATCTGTATGTCGATCTAGAAATTCTTGCGTCAAACAGATTCTGTTTTTCCTAAAAACACTTAAAATTGAATTAAGTGATGCTTATAGAAAAAATGATCTTAGGATGCATCTCTTTCATGTTATGAGTATCTTATATTGTTTACTTCTTTTAATGATTTGTGACGAATTTTTCACGCGAAAAAAATCTTGCTTTTTTTTTTGAAAGAAAAGAAGAGGATTGAGGCAAAAATCAATTAGCTATCGGAGAAACAAAAAAAACGTAACTACATCAACATTAAACCAATCGAATATACTCGTGATATTACTAATAATCGGCATATTTTAAACAAAAATATATATCTTCTTTAAGTACACAGCTGATGATAATAATGATTTTCAGAATATAAATAATGCCCAATCCTCCGGTTCATATGTGGATAGATTTAGAGGAAAAAAGGAAAAAGAAGGATATAAATATGGAAGAACGTTAGAGCAACCGCTTTGTCTTGCATGCATCCGCGGGAATAAAGTCACTGGATTAACAAAGTACCGCGATGAGAAAATTCACTGAATTAGCATTTGGAGCCAAAATGGCGAAGTGCTATTCTAACCTGATTTTGTTAAAAAGTCAGAAATCCATATAGAGGTCTGGAAGAAGAAGAAGAATCTGATTCTGTCATTATCGAAAATGCCTGATCACTGTGTTGAAAATTACAAAAACAGCAAAAGAGGCTGAAATTTTGAATAACCGCGCGTCATAAAGCAAAATAGCAGTTCATACTTTGTTAATCTAGTGACAAGTTAATCTAATACGCGGGAAAAGGATGGAGCTAGTCGAACGCATCTTTTATAGCTCTGGAGTATGGATCAACGTCTTGAAGGGACGCTATAACATCTGTTTCCAACGAGCAGTGCGAATGTCGGTCCGAATTTTGAATCAAGGAACTTAATACTTATAACCATATGCGATCTCTGACGAGCGGTGAGAGTCGGTACGAGGTCTTATGATTTTAAAATAAATGGAGATTGAGGCACGTCATGTTAGAAATATCTAGTTTATTGTTAACACTAAATTCTAGATGTATTACAGAAAACGTTTAAATTCCTAAGAAAAATCTATAGAAAAATACGAGTATAAGAACACCAGGATGTGTGATAATAGAATATTAAACTGCTTACAAACTATTTATCACGTTTATAATAATTGGTATTATTACTAGTATATATTATATATGTGCGCGCGTGCGCGCGTGCGTGCGTGCGTGTGTGGGTATGTGTGTGTAATGTGTATATAATATAAAAAAAAGAAATTTAAGAGCCAATACGGTTAACGGTGCGCAAAGAAATGTTTATTAATATCTAACAAATATGCGTTTCGATCAATTATCTAAGTCCTTATCAATGCAAATTACAAAAGTATAAGCTATTAATAATACATAAATATGCCGAATAACCGCGAATGTCTTACGAATAATTACGTGTGAACAGAGTATGATGTCTTACATAATGGTCATCTAATTATTGAAGACGTCAGAGTTGCGAACAAGGAAAAGTCCATAAATTAGGAGTATTATAACAGTGGTCGATTGTTAGATAAAACCGATGTATAATGTGTATATTCTCTTATAATTTTGAGAAATCATGGCAAGCGTGAATCCGAGTTTGATGTGTAGTGTGTGTAACGGAGAGACGATACGGAAATTAGTTTATTTAGTGAATTACGACGAAGGAAGGGAGGAAAAGATTATAGAAAAAATTTACGGAAACGAGATAGGGAACAGATGATCGTGAGAGGAGTATTGGGATGGCTGCCCAGCCATCATATTGACCCGTGGCATTTCGGATTTCATTCGGGTCAAAATCATCGGGACCGATTATGTAGGCACCTGGTAGGAGAGATTGTGTTGCTCGTGGAAATCTATTGATTAAGAACTCAACAGAGTCATCGGAATGAAGAAATGATTACGCGGACAAGGAGCGGGAAACTCTTTCAAAAATTCTATGCTCGAGGTTGATTCGGCTGGTGATAATGATCGAGGTGATGGAGGGATAGACTGAATAGAGAAATCAGGAGTGGGGGTGTCAGGGAAGATTCGCTTCGTCAGTGTCCGAAAACGTGGATGACGGAGATCGAGGAAGAGATGAAAAGGATAGAGGAGGGGGAGGGGGGTCACCTCTCATGCTTCTTTGATAGGACGAGCCGGAGAAGCTGGTGGTGGCGAAGGTGATGGAGGTAACGCCTCCTCGGCTGGGTGATTCCAATTCTGAGAGGTTTCGAGGTATTCCTGGAATGCCTGATCCAGGAGTCTCTACGCTTTAAGGTAGGCCCGACTTCTAAGCCAACCTTTCTACAGGCGGTTGATTGTGTGGCACTATAGTTAAAAGTCGGGTTAGACTTCGCGGTGAATAGGTTTGATATATATATAATATAAAACTTGAAAAGAGACTTATTGCTACTCAATTTTTGGTTTTTTTACAGATGATCGTCGAAGGTGGTCCGATCTCAGTGGTCTCTGACTAGGTGGCTGAATGTCCTGTGGACCCAAGTGATTTAGAAACTTCGATCGAATGACTTGATATCGCGAATAAGATCACTTAAGAAAACTGATCGTTGATCACCACCAGAATCAGTTAAACGATCTGGTCACGTGTCGGCTGACAAAGTGTCGGCTGACTGAGTAACTTTGACTGTATAGTCGCAGACCGGTAGAGTTTCGTTTCATAGATGGAATTTGACTGACTGTTCGCGAAGAACCTTCTTTTTATTTTCGCGAGTTAGTAGTGCCGCGTGCAGGCTTCACGTATGTTATTGATCTAATCTAAGATTAAAATTAAGGGTATCAATAAAATGGGATACTCAGATATGTGTCTAAAACAACATTTGTCATTGACCATTTGCCAGATGTTCAATAATTTAGGGCCACATATGTCATTTATTATAGAAAATTGCTGTTTCAGTTTGTAATCCTTAATCTATTTATTTTTTCTTCCTCCGGGATAAAAAATCTTCTATTCGACACTTGGTTCAAATATTAAATTCAACAACTTCGTCTCGAGTGGATTATTAGTCTAAAAAAGCAAATGTTATTCGGCTCGTCACTATTGTAACTTCCTAAGTAGAGATAGTTTACCAGTAATACTTGTTAATAACTTTTATGATAATGACAAAAATTCTCGAAGAAAAAACTGTGGAGTCTGGACATAACAATAATAACAATCACAACCATACAATAGTTCCCAAGTCCTTTAATCCTAGTTCACTCCTTACCTTTATCTTGCTTAAAATAAATTACAAAAAACATCCTCCTTCCACAACTATCATATTTTCTAACTTCTCTACACCTAAAATTTCCCTTTTCGTTTCTTCGGTCAGAGACAAGTGGTTTATGAATCTATCATCAGTGAATATTCTAAACAACATTCAATGCTTGTTATAATTAAAAGAAAGCTTTGCATTACTGAATAAAATAAAAAAAACATTTTATTTAATTGCATTAAAAGCATTGAGTATAGCATCTGAAGATTTCCGACAGACAAAATAATAGATAGCCACTCGATCTTGATTCTAAACAACATTAGTTAACTCTTATTACATCCATGGGCAAAAAATTATTAAAATTAGAAACAGAAACAAAAGAAGCTTTTAGACTCACATCCTAATATATCATTCATGCGCATGTTGATAAAGATAACGTCACAGTAGTTCTTCATAAAGATACTTACATCAAAAAAGTTAACGAAATTCTTCAAGATAAAAAAACGTATGAAATAATAAAAAAAGATCCTATTAATAAGCTTATAAAAACTCTTAGAATTTTATTTTCAAGATGGAAAGAATGCAATTACATTGATAACTCTCAACAGACACTTATCATGCAGTGATGGTTCGCTGCCGAGAGTCTATGCACTGCCGAAGATACATAAACCGAATTGCCCGTACAGAATCATTGTATCGTCGATTAATAGTCGATCATGCAAGAGTATCGAGTTAGCCTCATTTTTACACCACATAATATTTAAAGCAATCCCCAAAACGGAAGGTTATAAACAAAGTTAGAAACAGTTTTCAACTTGAGAAATTAAAAGGTTTAAATATCGAATCAAATTATGAATTAATTTTACTTGATGTCCTTTCACTGTTTACGAATATTTCAATAGAAGTAGCCATAGATTACGTGAACAAAAACTGGAATTTTATTACAAAAAATGTTTTATATCTGTGGCAAAGTTTCTGACAGCCATTAAGTTTATATTAGATTCTACTTAGTTTTTATTTGACAATACCATCTATAAACAAAACTTGGTATTGCAAAAATTAGAGAGAACTGCCTTAATATTTAATGATCATGTATTATTTTATTATCGATTATGTTGACAATTTGTGTGGTGTTGTTCCTTCTTCAAAAATAGATCAGTTTTTAGAGTGCTTTAATTCTTTTCATACTCGTTTTCAATTTACGCTAGAAATATGTCATGACTCACTATACTTTTTAGGTATTTTGATCACGATTACTGGTAACCAACTAAATTTTGATTGGTACCGCCGACTTTTTCGGAGAGATTTCTAAATTTTTTAAAAATTATCATCTCTTATAAAAAAAAAAGGAGTAATCATTAGTTTAGTAGATAGAGCTCTTCTACTTTTAAAATTTTATACTAAAAATATAATAATAATAATCAAAATATTATTACTTAATGATTACCCTCATAAATTTATTTTTGAAACAATAAATATCAGAGTCAAATGCATTCTAAGAAGAAAGACAGTATCACATAATAACTTAGAGGAGAAAGACGAATCATCAGTGTCCTCATCGTGGTTTATAATTCTTTTTATTCCATCTATGACGGATAAATTAAAAAATTTAATAGAGATGACATCAAGGTTTCTTTCTATAGTTCGAATAAATTAAGAAAATACATTAAAGTACATAAAGATTCTCGACATCATTTTTCAAAAAATAATGTTGTCTACAAGATTGTGTTGAGTGTGATGCTATGTAAGACAGACAGGTAGAAAATTGAAGACAAGAATTAATGAATACAAAAATCATATTTGGTGGAACACGTCTACTCGATTAGTTATGAGCATAGATGGCAACACGGACACAACTTTGATTGGGACAAAATTAAAATTTTAGACAAAAAATCTTGTAATAAGCGTTTACTCTCGGAAATGTAAAACATTAAAAAACAAAGAAAATAGTCTAAATCTAAAAAATCTAAACTGATATTAAGGGCCTACATACAGCTTACATACCGTTAATAAACAAAATCTGACATTGCAATACCAAGATTATTTTATTATTCGTCAGTCAGTATTCGTCTGTCGTGACGATGATATACATATTTATCAACTGTCTTATTTGGAATACTTTTTTATATAATAATTATTATCTAGATACATCTTTAATTTTATATTGTGACGTAAATTTTTATTTGTGACTACTATCGTTATTATTTTACTATACACTAACACACTGACGCTTAATAATTTAGAAATTGAGTATCTTCTCGACATGCAAAATTTAACTTTATGGCTAGTTAGGATATTTTTACCAGAGTGATGATTCTACTCGAATTTTTCTTTCAAGTAGAACAATTCGATGCGCAGTTTGAAAAGATTACAAAAGAAATTGAAAAGATTATGGTATGTATGCAAGTACATATATAGTGTATATTAGTAATTCAAGATTGAATTATTTTAAACAATGAAAATCTAGCTTCGATCGTAATAAGCATTTTAATTTTCTCGTATTGATTATGTTTCTCACATATGCGGTCTCAAATAAAGATTCTTAATATTGTTTGAAATATTTCTTATTTTCTTAATTTATTTTCAACTTGACTTGTTACAGAACATCGGGAAATTTTAAACAACCAATCGTCCAGCCATTTGCGAATAATTTCCGTTTCTCTGCATAATATCTCACTGGTCATCATCTATGTGTATAATTTCATCTATTTCTTCGACTGCCAACCAATGTAACATTATCTGTATTCATATTTGAAGAAGGCTCAATCATGAGAAACATGTTTTATATATATATGATTTTGAATCAATTATAGAATATTATATTATACATATTTTTTGTTTGATTTTTTTTTCATGTTTTAAAATATATATTTCGTTATATTTGACTTTTATGTTTTTGATATTGTTTCTTAAATTTATAGCACTTTGTTCTTGTAAAAACTTATTGAATTAATTAATAGAGAAAATATTCCTATTATAAGATATTGAATTTATTTTGGATAAATTTTGGAAGTGTACGGACAGAATTATTTAAAAAATAATTGGTCATTTTAGAAGAAATTTAATAAATATTTAAATACTGTTGTGTAAAATTTAATTCAAAACTATTTTCTTTGGAAATTAAAATAATGTAAAAAGTGGGCAAATTGCAAAATCAAAAAATTGTACTTATAATATTATATAAAATACCTTGAGAAATCAATAAAGCGCAAAGTACATCAGTATTGCAATTAACAAGCTTCATTTAATATTACCAAAATGCAAACAAATACAGCCAATGTGCGTGCAAAATGAGCATATGATACATTGAACCCTGGACTCGTGTTTAGTAGTTGGAACCAAGTAGAAACAAGCATTCGATTATCCTTTTTGTTACTATAATATAACATTCATACTTTAACAACGATTGTCACTCGGATATAAAAGCATAGGTTACTTCATTTTAAAACTACTCTGAGCAACTCATATTACAATTTTCACGCTTGACGATTTTACGATCATCAAATTTAACTTTTGTAATTAAGCAGTTCAACATACCCTATATTTTTCTATTAATACAATTTTACTCTAGCACTATATGAAAGATTTATTGTCAAATTTACTTATTAAATAGTAAACTAGGTTTAAAGACTCATTGCAAAGAAACTTAAAGACATCAAAATTCTAAAGTCTTTTATTATATTATAATAATAACTATAGTATAAGCACCGTCTAATAATGCATTTTTCATTAAATAGTTTTCAATCCAAGAGCAATAACTTTGTAGTAAAATTAGCAAATAGCATTTATTAGCTTAGCAGAAACGCTGCTTTTTCATATTTTATATAATAGGGGTATTTCCTCTATTATCTAATAAAAATCAGTTATATTGTCTAACAGCTTTTAGAATTACTATGGTTAATTATTTGTGCACTATGTCGTTGTTCTAATATAATTTTAACTTAATTAATCAATTATTGTATTATACTACAAAAAAGATTATTTATAAAATTGAGATTCTATTTTATCCAACTACACTTTTTTATCAAACTACTTTTTAAACCAAGTGATTTTCCTATTTTAAATTTCTCAGATAATTTAATTTTTTATAATGTTTAAATTAAACACATTGATCTCTCTCTCTCTCTCTCTAAACTTAAACTCAAGCCCAAACAGAACAACAAATCACGGTAATGTTAAAATGACATTAAAATAAATCGGAAATGATTAAAAAATAACTTTTAATGATCATTCTAGAATCATTTTGACATCATTTTGACATTATAATAACTTGTTGTTTCGCTTAGGAGAGATCGTTACATTTTGGCAAGAACTGATGTCATTTAAAGGGTGGAAGTCCTGTAGACATCAAATGTCGAACTTGCAAACGATTAAATGTAGATGCACGTTGGAAACTTTGCGAAATCAATACTTATCGTGTTGATACCAACGCGAATTTTTAAGAATCAGTAATTAAAAAAGAAAAATTAAGCTGTAAGAACCAAAGCGTGGTCAAAAGAAAACAAATAATAACGCGAAAATTAAGTAATTAACCGAGTTGATTCATAATTAATTTATCAATGAGGTTTTTATTTTCCAACAAAGATTCGTTGCACTTGGCAATAAGTGCGTATACTAAAAAACAATTTTAATTTTAAAGAAATATTTCTTTGTTCGTACTATATATTATACGTTACTATTATACATATTTTTCTAAATTCTTTGTTCGTATTTAGCAAAATTATTTCTTTATATTGTACAATATTTTATTTTTAAAGAAGTTTTCATTGATCCAAAGGAATAATTTTTTTGAATATGAGCAAAGAAATATTTCTTTGAAATTAAGATATTTTTTTCACAATAATAAGAATAATACTTGATGTTGAAGAACTGCTTAATATGTAACGATTTAAAGACTAGAATGTATTGAAAAGTAGGAGTCAGCGCGATATTTGGTGCGCAAGTATAACAATGGAAATGTTTAAAAGTTCATTTTTAATATAAAGATATATGATGTCCATATAAAATCCATATTTGATTTTTGTCTCTGTATAACCGAGGAATAAACAACTCTTACATTTCATTCTATGTATTTGAAAAAATTTATTTGGATCACTCTTGTTTCTTCATCTAATTATTCAAATAAGTACACGGAGAGAATTTTTTTTCCGTTTTTTTTAGAGTTTACCCTGAAGATATGATAATTGTAGAAGAACATTGTATTTTCAAGAATTTTAAAATATTTTTCATTCATTAGTAAAGCAACAATAAAGTATAACATAAGTTTGATTAATTTTACTAAAGTGCATGATAAAAATCTTTAAAATATTGTATTATATACCACAACTATCTTATTTTTGGGGTAAATTTGAAAACAAAATTCTCTCTGTGTATTATAGTCAATTGATTGACTACTGTGTATATACAGTGTAAAAGTTTCCGATCAGTGACATTTTGTATGCTAATTTATAAAAAAAAGCCTGATAAAATTTTAATCATTATTGCGTATTAGTAAAATGGATAACGAAATCTTGTAACATCTGATAACGATTAAAATTTTCTTTTAAGCTTTTTTTTAATAAATTAGAGTGTACAAAATATTATTAGCCGGGAACTTTTGCACGCCACTGTATGTGCAAGTTACATCAATTCGCTCCACTTCATAAGAATTACTTGTTTCTTTCTGGTCAGTAAACTGAGCTAGGGAACTTCTTTGAGATATTGGATGGTAGGCAACATGGTTGGTGCACTACTTGTATAGAATAGAATTATATTAATTCCATTAAGAATGACTTGAAGTTGAAACGCGTACGGATTTTATATGGACCATTATGTATCTTTATATTAAAAATAGACTTCTAAACATTTCTATTGTTATATTTGCACACTAACAAGGAAAGTGCCTAAAGTGATAATTGATATAAAATATTGGAAAGGTCTCAAGTAAAGTACAATTGTGTAATATTTCGTTTGAATGGCGCTTCTAGAGGGCGTTATGTGCAATAGAAGTTACAGGTACAAGATCCTCTAAAATTCTCAAAGTATCTTAAAACCAATTAATTAAAACAAATATTAACAAATATTGCCGACATTTAATTATGGATACCCTAACCTCTGTTGTTTTATCTAGTAAAATATTATCACGACCGCAGAGTGCGCCATGGGGAGGTCACGGTAGGATTTTACACTCCATTTTTTTTATTTTTTATTTATTTTATTTATTTTTACTTTATATTGTTTTGTTTTTAATTGTTTATTTTCTATATGTTTTTTAAGATTTATGTTGGATCCGCTATTTTAAACTTAAAACTTTGACTATGGATTCATTATTAGCGATAAAAAGACCTTTATAGATAAAGTTCCATATAAAATATAGAATTATTCGCTCTCACCAGTTTTGAAAAAAAAAATTTTAATGAATTGATTAATATAACATAAAATACGGTTTTTGTTTTATTTCAGAAATCAAAATAAGAGTAAAGAGAGGGAAAAAAACGCAAAAAGACTAATGATAATGACAACGTTCGAAAAAACAATCATAACAAAGAGATCTACTGCAGAAATTATATGAATATTTAATGCATGTATCATTTTGATTACAAATCTGACAAATGGGTTCTTCAAAAGAAAAGTTTATAAAAAGTAACTCAATGCTCGATTAAATAAATTAAAATAATCAGTTAAAAGGCTCAGAGCACAAGCAAGATATTCTTCGCTATCGTTATTAAATTATATTTAACTAAAAATACAAATATAGACATTTCGACTTTCTATCCGATCATTTTCAATGTTACATATACAGTTTACATTAAAACAGTGACATACTAAAAATTCTAGAAAAGTCTAGCTCTTATAAATGCAGTCCGTAAACCTTGATATGACTGCAAGAAATTATAGGATCTTTTCTTAAACATGTTCATGGTGTCATTCCAGGAATAAATCTCCTCTTACCACAGCGTATAAATTAATAATTAACATAATTTGCCATCGTATAAAGCTATTAGGTCTCTTCTCAAAAGCTTACATATACAAATTGTCCATAATAACGTGACGATGTATTGCTATGTAAAGTAATAACTTAAACTAGTAAGAATTTAAGCAAATTAAAATGCTGCAAGATTTAGATTAATACCTGTGTTTCTACCAACGAAGATGATAATAATTATAGCGCAAAACAGTATATATAGCAAGCAGTATTAAGACTCAAAAGGTATAAATTGTGTCATGTTCTTCCGTGCTTCTTGACAACTTATTTTAAATTAATAAAGATACAAGTAAAGAAAAAAATCGACAAATATGAATGGTGAGGAAATTCGAAGGAGAGGAAAAAGATGACGGAAAACATTCAGGAAGGTAACAAAATTAAACATCATTCGGTTTCAGCTATTAATAGGTTTATTCAAAATATCCCAGCTTACACACCTGAAGAAAAATATATCAATAGTTGTTTAAAATCTACTAACGAATTTGTCAAAAATAATCAAAATATTTTTATTACCAAAGCGGACAAAGATAACGCTACCATTTTACTAGATAAAAACGAATATTTTAATAAAATGGAGTAAATGTTAGCTGACTAGACACGTACGAAGTAATTTCTAAAGATTCTTCTAAAAATCTAACCAGTGACCTATATAATCTTATCAGTAGATGGAAGAAGAATGACATCGATGAACTTACTTATAAAAAGTTACGCAACACTGACGGAATAGTATCGAGGGCATATGAACTTTTTAAAATTTACAAACTTAACGCTCCTCTTAGAATTATTGTCTCTTTGATTACACTCTTTGATTAATAGCCCACTGTATTCACTTTCTCTTTTACATTTTATTATAAAAAACAGCAACAAAGCACGTAACCAAATGGAAAATAGCTTCCAATTAGTTTACAAACTAAATGGAATTTATTTTGAGGCTGACTATCATCAGTTGGTCTTTTTAGATGTTGTTTCACTTTTTACCAACGTACCAGCAGAATTAGTAATTGAAGGTATTGAGAGGAGATGAGAGAATATTTCAAAGAACATAAAAATTCCAAAAAAGAAATTTTGTTATAGCTATTAAATTAATGAAATCCATCTATTTTTCTTTTAATAAGAGATTTTATAGACAGGCTTTTAATTCTCCCATGAGCTCTCCATTGTCATCGATCATAGCAAATATAGTTAGTGGAAGATTTGGAAAAAAAACCGTTTCAATTTTTGCTGCGTCGTTTAATATTTTACTTTAGATATATAGATGATATATTATTCGCTGCTCCTCCGGACAGTTTAAATAGAATATTAGAAGTTTTTAACTTGTTCCATGAATGCTTTCAATTTACGCTTGAAATCGATATAATAGCCTGAATTTTTTAGATATATGAGCCTTATTGTTGACGAGCATAGAATTAATTTGACATCTATAAAAAAATTATATAATTGACATATATAAAAAATCTACATTTTCTGAAAGATATCCTTAATTTTCATTAACAACATCCGGTTGTCATAAAAGAAATGTAATTTTTAGCTTATTTGACAAAATTTTTTTTTATCCCACCCGAAATTCTATTTTAAAAATATTACTGATATGATACAAGTTTTGTTATAGAATGAATATTCTCTTCTTTTTACATTTTCTTCAATTCAAATGAGAATGAAGTTCCACTCTAACAATAGCAAGATCATCAAAAATCAAGTGAAAGAGTATAATAAGTACTTAATCGTACCTTTTATAAGAACCATCTCGGAATCTTTTTTCAACAGCAAAAGTGTTAATTTAAAGCTTGTAATTACAATTCCGAACACTCTGAAAAAATACACAACTGGAAAAGATACTCTTGAGATAACACATCATAATGTTGTCTATAAGGTCTTATGCCATAATTGTGACGCATCATATATTGCCAGACAAAAAGGCAATTAAAAACAAGAATCGCAGAGCACTCATCGGATATTAATAAAAAATCAGGCTCACCAAGTGTCATATCTAATGGACCTCACTTAATTATAATTTTGATCGGAATAATATCAGAATTTTATAATAGATAGCGAATCATCTTATAACAAAAGACTGACTTCCGAGATGATTTTTATAAAGAGACAAAACAATGGACTTAATTTACAAAGTAACACAGAATCGTTACCAGAAATATACTCTTCCGTTATAGGAGCACTTCCCCCTTCCTAAATGTTTTCCGTCATCTTTTTCCTCTCCTTCGAATTTCCTCACCACTCATATTTGTCGATTTTTTCTTTACTTGTATCTTTATTAATTTAAAATAAGTTGTCAAGAAGCACGGAAGAACATGACATAATTTACCTTTTGAGTTCTAGTCTTAATACTGCTTGCTGTATATACTGTTTTGCGCTATAATTATTATCATCTTCGTTGGTAGAAACACAGGTATTAATCTAAATCTTGCAGCATTTTAATTTGCTTAAATTCTCACTAGTTTAAATTATTATTACTTTACAGCAATACATAGTCACATTATCATGGACAATTTGTATATGTAAGCTTTTGACAAGAGACCTAATAGCCTTATACAATGGCAAATTATGTTAATTGTTAATTTATATACTGTAATAAGAGGAGATTCATAAATGACACCATGAACATGTTTAAGAAAAGATCCTATAACTTCTTGCGGTCATAGGGGTTCGCATTAAGGTTTTCGGATTGCGCACGTTGTTGTTTCAGGATTGTGGTTTTTAATATTATAAGGGCTAAACTTTTCTAGAATTTTTAGTGTCATTGTAATTGTTTTAATGTAGACTGTATACGCAACATTGAAAATGTCCGGATAGAAGGTCGAAACATCTGTATTTGTATTTTTAGTTAAATATTATTTTTAGTATTTAATAACGATAGCGAAGAATTCGGAAACGGGCCTGTATGAACTGCTTTAAACAATACTTTGTTGGATTGCTATTTTTCCCGATATATGCCACGCTGTTCAATATATTTTTTAGATTTATTTATATACATAGGATATTTTATTTTAAGAAATCGAGTTTTAATTGTATTAAAAGATGCTCCTTGCATGTTTCTACGACTTGCTGCGCATATTTAAGTAGTATAAAAACTTCATTAGAAGATAAGCTTTCTTCCTATTCATAAATTGGCTCGACTTCATCATGTTTAAAAATATCAGTATATACATCATTAACTATTTCAAACGCAAATTGGTCTTCGTTATTCATAAAATTGATCATGGATATGACTCTTTCCACTAGCTGAATCTCTCTACGAGGGCTGCCCTCAATAGTAATTCTCAAGTTTTTGCTTAAGAAGCTCAGATATTTTTAATGGCCATTTTGAGCAGAACACAAAAAATGAACACGTTTAATATGACAATTTGCACTTGGAAGAGCGCTTCTTTATTTCAAAGAATATTTGTTTATTTGGATATGTGCGTGCGTGCGTGCGTGCGTGCGTGCGTGCGTGCGTGCGTGCGATAATATATATGTCATATTTCACAGTATGAAATAAATACGGTTCCGATTAGGGATGTTTCAATATAATCGATATTTTGAAATATCGTATCACTTAATATTCGATATTTGCATCGAAACTTTTAATTTCCGTAATGTAACATATCGGATCTGGAATCTAGATATCAATTGATTTTATAAAAAGCTGTATTTCCAAAATTCAACATAATCCGCATAAATTCGCGTTGCTTGGAATCCTCATAAATTTTTGCATTTAAAATGAGATAAGTACGTATATATAGAGTGTGCAACATAGCGGATCCTCGACCATAGAGTGATGCCTAGACATAACCCTTGCCAGGTTTGCAGATTATATCCGGAAGTCACTGAGAATCCGCAACGTTGTACAGTTTGTATGTAGTACCGAAGTATTCATTCGAGAAGCAACGATTTATTTGTGATCACCTCGGTGCGTGTTAATAAAAATTGCAATAAAAAAAATTGCAATTAATAAAAAATAGTATATTAATAATCTAATTTAACCGATCCCATCCCATGCGATACGTGAACGCGCGAGCGCACGCCCCTGATTGCGTATACGTGCACGTATAATGATCAACTATAATCTTCCCGTTTTCATCATTTCCAGAGACTGTTCTAAAACTGTAGATATTTCCGAAAAAATTCTGTAGGGGATGGTATCATGGACATTAGATCATTCGTAGAACGTCAATCGCAGTTTGAGATCAGTTGTTCTGAAATTATCGCAATTATGTATTTGAAATACCCTCTGGTAAAAATTTTTCTTATAATTTTTATACGAATTGGAACATTTTTCAGAAATACATAGAAATATTCGGAAAGTTTACATCTTTTTTTAGAATTTTTTATATGTGAATTTTGAAATATTTTGAGATTTCTAATTTCATAATTTTTAAAATATATTTAAAAAATATTTTTAGATTTTATAACATTTTATCAGAAATTATACTTACAAAAATCTTAGAAATCTCTTACGATATTTCATAATTAACATATATGGAAAATTCTAAGAAAAAAATGTAAATTTTCTGAGAAGTGTTTCAATTCGTATAAAAAAAATGTGAGAAAGTTATAAAATTATACAGAAATTCTGAAAAATTGTATGAAAAATTCTGAAAAAAATATTCACCAGAGTATCTCAGATTATTATTCTCAATACTTCAATACTCTGTTAAGGCGTACAGATACGGACACTCAATAAGCCATCGAATACTTTAAAAATATTGTCATGATCAGACATATATTAGATACTTTTTAAATTATTTTGTTATAATAGTAATGTAAACAAAATAAAGAGACCAGATCCTTATTACGAGATATCGAGTTCATTTTTGGTTAATGTTAGAAATCTATGGGCAAAATTTAAAAAACTAGGTCATTTTGAAGGGAATTTAATAAGAACTAAAAGAATGTGCTCATAATATGAGATTGAGAAATCGATAATAAAATGCAAAGTACACCAGTATCGCAATTAGGAAACTTTACTTAATGTTTGTAAAATACAGACAAACACACTCAGTGTGCGTGCAAAATGAGTATGCAATGCATTTTAATCCGGACTCGTTTTCAGATAGTTGAAACTAAGCATTGCTTGAAACTGACACTCAATGTTCATTCTGATTGTCCCTTTTATTATTGTACAATAACATTTATACTAGCACCAATTTTTTACTGTGACATAGTAGCATAGGTCATTTTATATTAGAAATATCCTGGATATCTCATATTTCAAGTTCCACGCCTTACGGTTTTACAATAACCAAATCTAACTTATGTAATTATAACAATTCAACAATCCCATTTTTTTAAATAGTACGATCTTACTCTATCATTATATAAAGGATTTTTTTGCCAAATATTTTTATTTATTAAGTAATAAACAAGATTTAAAGTTTTAAAGGATTATCTCAACAAAACTTAAAAGACTCTAAATTCTAAAATCTTTTTTTACAATGACTACAGGCATGATCTAATAATTAATTTTCCATTAAATAGTTTTCAATCTAAGAGCAAAAAATTCATGGAATTAATAGATAGCGTTTGTTAGTTTAGCAGAAACGCCACTATCTCGTAGGCGCCTATTTTATGATAGGACACTTTTCTCTAAAAATAGTTACATCAAAAATGATTTTCAAAAGGAATATACATTTTCTACTAAAGGCAAAAAATTCACGAAAATGTATCTGCAAAACAGTCTAGATACTGTAGTGTTTTGTATCTAGATACAGATACAGATACTCCAATTTGAACGTATTTCAGATACAGATTTAGATTATAAAATGTATTTCTATACGTGTATCTAGGTATATGTATTTATATTTTACCCAATGATTCCGGTAAAGATACAAAATACTTTTTCGTCTACTTCAAATTTTCTTATAAGTGGCTTGAAAAAAAGTTGCAGTTACTTTTATTATTAAAAATGATTTTAAACTTAAATTAGATTGTACAATTTCAATGAATAAATTACTGTTTACTAACAATTGGATGTAAATCATCACTAATTTTCTTATTATTGCAAGTTGTGTCAACAAACAAATCTATATTCCAATTTAATACAAATTTGTACATTAATATTAGTTTTTGAAAATATTCTCTGACTGCAGAACGGAAATATCGTCCCATTTTTTAATAATCTTTTGATTTCATTGCCCATGCAAATGGAAAAAATTTACGTGTTAAATTGTTCCTGACAGCTCCAGCTTCGCGGTATGAATAGGTCTAGGTAGTAATTGGGATGAGATAGACAGTTTTGCCGAGCATATAACTCTATCGCGTGTAGGCTGAAAATAATACCGGTTCCAAGGCTCCAGCTCAACCACATAAAGAGGTTGCTGAAATTCTTCCGGATGAAGAATATGGGGAAACCAATGGTGATAAATAAGATAAATATAATATTATAGAATAGAAGAAACCGATTTGGTGGAATCTGAAAGGTGTTGTGCACTATGAGTTGCTGAAACCGTCTGATACTATCACTGGCGATGTTTACCGACGACAACTAATGCATTTGAAGGTAGCTATAGAAGAAAAACGACCCAGAATGGGTGAATAGGCATAGCAAATTAATTTTTCAATATGCAACAACGCCAGACCGCATACTGCAAAAGTCGTGAAAACATATTTAAATGGACAGGACTGGGAAGTGCTACCCCATCCGCTATATTCGCCAGATATAGCTCCTTCAGATTACTACTTATTCCGAACGATGCAATCAGATCTTACAGGAGAGATAAGAGATTTACTTCTTACGAAAGCATCAAAATTTGGCTTGATAATTGGATTGTCTCAAAAGACTAGGACTTCTTCATGCAAGGAATCCGTAAATTGCCTGAAAGATGGGCGAAGGTTGTAGCTGCAGATGGAGCATACTTTGAATAAATAATTATTTCATTTTCTAAACAAGCAAATGTGTTTTATTTTCACAAAAAAGGGCGGAGTCATATTCACACACCCAATATGAGACTCAGATGACTCGCACGCGTGATATAAATTGTTATAAAAAAAAGTGCCAAGTGTGCGTGCTACTATCAGAAGAAAACCATTAAATAAATTGTTACATGCTCTTGTATGTGTCCTTGAAGAAAAAATGATTTTTATTCCAAACCTATTTTCCGAACTATAAAAGTATATATAATAATTTTTTTTAAATTATTGTATATTTTCATAGTTTGGAAAATAGATTTGGAATAGGTTTGAAATAGCAAATCATTTTTCCTTCAAGGAAAATATATTCGCATATAATAATTTAAGTAACAGTTTTTTCTGAGAAGAACACGCGTACTCGGCTCGATTTTAAAAAATCTAAAATTTATTGATATCACGTTATTTACAGCATATATTAACGAGAGATATCGCGATGAGATATCGTGATAAGATATCGCACAATGATCGCACTATCCATATAGACAATCCCAATAATCTACTAGAATTCAGAAAATTGACAAAGAATTAAATATCCTCCTTGAGTATTTTTACTTCCTCGTCTTATGGAAGACTTGTCGTCCTTCGGCCTTGCGATATAGCCCAGCCAATAGATGAGTCTGTCGGAGATTTACTCCGCTTCGGTCGCGTATCGCTACCGAACCTTTCGTGCGTTTTCACGGTAATAAATTTATTCTAGACTTTAATACCAGAAAAATGTAATACAAATTTTCAAAGTAATTGTTTTTTATTTACAGTAAAATTCGTGAAACTTTTAAAAAGTAAATGATAAAAAGAAATCTTATCTGAAATGCTATAATGTCTAAAATTAGCGAACATCTAGATCATAGTTTTCCAACCTTTTTTAGCTTATCACCACCTTTTCAAAATATTTTTTGTTCAGCGTCTCCTTGATAGTAACCGGTAAACTCTCTCTGAACTCTAAATAAAGTAACAACACAAAAATTATATAGAATTAAATAAAAAATATTAAAAAATTATAATATAAAAAAGTATAATATAAACATAAAAAATTAAAAAAATCACCATTTATGAGAAGTTTGAGCTTGGTGTGACACTAATAATTTGTCTATAATTTGGTTCCATTTTTGTAAGCATTCTTAAATCTCCACGTTCAACTATTTGCACTAGATTTCTCTTTTTCGTCAAAAGACGAAACTTGTAACTGCATTAAATCCACGTTCCAACTAATTAGGATGAGGGAAATGCAATAAAAATTTTTTTTGCTACAGTCTATAATATACTGAAATAATTAAGGTTTAAATATTTGTTTAAAAAATATTTAGGAGATTAAATTTTTCTGACATTCTTTTGTCCACTTGCTTCTCAACTCCACCTTACTGCCCTTAGGTCTAACAACATCCTAAGCAGCAAGGTGACGTGATTTTCACGTCGATAAATGGTAATTACTAGTCTTAAACGTCATGTTCCCAATAATTGGCGTTTAATAGACATGAGTATATTATTCTGACATAATAATAACATCAATTTAGAGACGTCTTTGATACGTTTTTAATAGATCATTTTCAACTATTTGAAATGTTACTGTGGCATTGTTATAATAAAGTCATATATATGATTTATTGAATACTCGTATATGTTATTTTATTGTACGTTATTTTATTACCTGCAACATTATTAATATGTCATTTGATACATTACTCCTCCAGGATGCATATGATTCAAGTTTATATTTTAAAATAAGTGGTTCTTTTATTTTTCTCACATCGAAAGAGTGTTGCAACCGTTCTGTTTTATAAAGTTCCTCTAATTCCTCACACATGATCTTACAAAGGTATTATTGCAATATGTATACTTTTATCAGTAATAGTGAATAAAGAGTGGATATCTTTTCCCATAATATATTCATTATTATTAGTTTGAAATTATATTTTGAACTATTATATTTGGAACTACTGCAAGGAGGGTTGTGTATTGTGTTTATCTTTTACATTTTTGACAGAAATGCGATTATTAATATATTCGACCATATCTACAAAAGATAAGTTAAGCATTACTTTTTTCGGAATATCTGAAAATGCAAAATATAATAGATGTTAGAGATCGTTAAACCAATTTTGCTTGTAAATATGAATTATAAATTTTTCAGAAAATGAACCAACAATTTTTTCGCCAAAGAAGCCTGCAAATGCAAAATACAGTGTGCCAGAATGTAATTCTACTACAAGTAAAGATCGAAATTTGTTTTTTCATTTATTTTCGAAAGTAAAGACTGTTAAAGTAGGAGTTAAAAAATGGAAACACAGAGATGTTCGACTTGCGAACATTGGTTAAGAAAGTTAAAATTTGAGAAACCTTGCATTAATACCATGAAAATATGTTCATAACGCTTTATCAAAGAAGATTTTTGCTATTCAGGTAAATGACAGTTAGTTTTTTTGATGTTTTAGTTTTTTTATAATTTTTATTTTAAGTAAGAATTCAAGCAGAAAAGTATTGAAAAAGAATGCAATTCTTTCTTTACATCTTTCTTCAACTGCCACACATGCAATCCAAAAACAAAAGATTATAATGAGACCTACTCGAGGAAGTAGAAGTCGACGAATAAATTTTCAAGAATGTAAGAAAGAGCACTCGGAAGCTTAGAGATAAGAAATTTTAAAAATCTGATTTTGCTATTACATTTTATACTCCGAATTATTTACACTTGGAATAAGGGACTTATCAATATGTCAAAAACTACAATTGAATCCAAATGATGTAAAAAGGTTATAGTATTAATCAATTTTATTGAAGATTTAACAGATTGACCATATGTTATATTATATTTCGCTCAGAGTGTGAAATTGCAGGCTTACTAATATTATATATATATAATATAAATCTTTATATATTGAATGTTTTTTTCTTTAAAACCTTTAACCAATGCTTTGGGTGTGTTTTGAAAAATTTTGCATGTGTTTTGTTGATGTTTCTTCTAAATTATAGCATGTGTTTCTTGTAAATTAGCATGTGGATTTTTAACATGTGTTGTGTATGTAAAATACTTTATTACTTCTATTATTATATTCTAGTGAAGTAATAACTCTGCACATATTTCGAATAACGACGTCGCTTCAGAAAATGATGCAGAGGAAAAATCTTCCCAAAATAAAAAAAAATTCAATTTCGATACATGCAAAGCTTCACTTTTATTGAAAACTGACCAAAGAAACATTGGCACTCAAATAACTAGTGGAAACTTACGCACTTAAACTACTCTATTCTATATTATATAACTTCAGATGAAGTTGTCAATACACTCACACCGGTCTTTCTACAATAGAAACTTTAAATGGATTAGCTCAAATTATTGAATAAATAAGACGTCCTAAGAAAAGACCATTTATCTGTAAAAAAACAAATCGTTTTTACTATCTTGAAGATAAAACAAGATTTATTTGCTTTGGTAAAAATTATTTCCGGATTGTTTTTTATGAACTTTTTTTTATGTTTTTACTCATATATGGATTTTTAGTTACATGTACTGTGTATACATGTGTCATTTTATATAAGATTTTGTAAATAAGAAATAGAAAATATAATGATATTATAATGAAAGAATATAAATAATAAAATGTGAAGTACGGAATTTTTCTTTAATCTTTATATTTATTCTCTTTGATCACAACAGTTTTCATGTAATATGTTATCTATTTCAGAATTCTACTTATATCAAAAAATATTAGAATTCAATTATGAGAAACAAATTATGTTCAATTAGAGTAACCAAATTATGAATTTATGCTATGTATATAATAAATTATGGATTTAGTTACTTTATTTTCGTTGCAAGGAAATGTAGCAAGATTTTGCATTTTTAAATCCAAAGGGTTTAATTGTAATAACGTTTCTCGAATATTAACAACTCTACAAATTTATTATTTAAAAAATACGTCATAGAAGGCTTATTAAGTATTGTAATCCGATGTAACATCCTCGTCACAATAATGTGCTAAGTAACATTACATAAATTTCTGTTTTATATAAAAGAGTACAAGACCTAGTTCAACATTAAAATGGCCTTTAGTTATAAAAAATCTAGCGTATTGAAGTCATATAGGGTGTTGAATTGTTATATTGAAGTAACCTTCATATTCTGTTATATCCGGTGTAATATCGCTAATAAATTGTCCGCCAGCTTCATAATTAGAGAAACAATGGAACTCATTTCTTTTTTTTTAAAAAACGAACAATTAAAGAATATCGTTGGGATGTTTAAATTTTCGGATTTAAACAAAACTGTTGCGTTCAATGATTAAATGATTGCGAAAGGTTCCTCTATTTTAACTCAATTTAGTAATCACAGATTTAAATTTGACAGAAGCGGATTGATAAACGTAGTTGTAATAATTAATAAATAAACAATTAAATTTCTAATATGTATCTATGGTAAATAATAAATATAGTATGATAACTTCAAGATCAATTTTTATCGTCCGCATAGCCGAGACAAATAACTTATAACATCTTAACGCTGTCCCTCAGTTATTTGTTCTGGCTTATCGTTAATTATCGTACCAACGGCTATCATATCTGACTCTAGATGTATCTGATAACATTGCTGTCTTCTAATAAAATAAAATAAAAATAAAATCGTGAAATTCTAACATCGACTCTTCATAATTGTCCCACATAAGATTATACGCCACACTTCCGTATTTCATTTTTAGAACACCACCTAAAGCTTAGAGGCCAGACATAAAAAATTATATGATTGTCTTTATTTTCCTTTTTTAACTGTATACACCAGACTAATAATTACCAACATGTCTATCTTCATTTCTTTTATATTTTTCGTAAAGGACCGTTTGCATTGAAGTTATGATATCTGTGTCATTAGTTTTTCGACCTTTGGCACGCACTCTGATAACATGGCCCGCACTACCCTCGCTGACAAAGAAATTGCCTTTGTTCGTGAATATCATTTCGTTATCATCAATTAAATTTTGTATTCTTGTCTGTCCGTTATGCTTTTCTGCGAAAATAAGGCGACTCTCGTTCCTAAGATCCATAGGTGCTCT
>NW_017305789.1:0-293 GCF_001594115.1 Trachymyrmex septentrionalis | reverse complement strand
TTTTTTTTGTAATTCCTTAATACTTTTCTGAACAGAATGATAAGATAAATCAGTTGATGGAAAAGAAACACATAGATGCTTATGTAAAAAATTATCCTTTTTATATATATATTTTTCTTAAACAATGTGCGTTTTTTTTTCATCGTTTTTTTTTTATCCAAAATTTTGTTTGATGTCCATTAGTTTCGGTACTTATCAAGTAAGTGAAACCGAACGTGAAAAGGGTCCTTGCACAGTGTGAGAAGCCTTGCAATCTTTGATGCAAGAAATAGGCAAGAACTGTAACTAACGGA
>NW_017305788.1:12023-14221 GCF_001594115.1 Trachymyrmex septentrionalis | reverse complement strand
ACTACTAACAAAAAGCGAACGAATATATGGATCCACCCAATACATACGCGCCAGTGTCTTGTTCATACCAAATCATAATCAAACAAAATTTCTCATTACTGCGAGAGTAGGAAGTCTGTTACATACCTGCGCAAGAATTATTGTAACGGACAAAACTGTGGAATACGTCTGAAAGAAAGTATGCTATCATTACACTGAATGAAAATAGTTTTGTAAACCCTTTCGCTCAGAAATCGGTCCACCAGTATATCACAATTGACTGGGACTCCACATAAAAAATGTATACGTTATACCTATGTGAACAGTTTTTGATGTTTAAGGGGGTATACCCACCTAGACGGTCGAAAAAAAGCCTATTTTCTGGAATTTTTTTAAGAAAATTTATAGGAGTTATGCAATTAATTTTTTTCCCAAATGATTGTGTACATTTTCGAGAACATTAAAATTTTTTTATTCATGAAAATACAATAGAATGGCTGAATAAATGAGACATCCGCCAAGAGCAGCAAAAAAATGTGGTTCTGCGGTAGACAGGCCTGTGTCATCTGTAATCATCAGAATCAAAAAATTCAAAAAGAATATTAAACTTGGTATTATAATTTAGTCTTTGACGTATGCGATTTTGAAAATATGGCTTTTTGACAAAATGGCGGCAATTTGAATATAACAAAGCGATTTTTAGGTAAAAATACGATCTTACTTTATTTCGCCGATTAAAAAGAAAGGAAGCCACCTAAAAAAAAATCCGTACGTCAAAGACTAGATAATTATGTGTAGAATAAGCACAAAAAAACTTCATTACAATCGATTCATTAGTTTTCGAGATATCGTGTCCACCGACTTTGAAAAAGTGATTTCGAGAAAAATGGGTTTTAAAATTTTTCAACTTACCTAGCAAAATTATTCAGCTTATATGGAATCATCGATGTCAGGTCCATAATATAAATCATTGGGATCATCTTGAGACCTTAATCTTCAAGGAAAACGAAAAAAACACAATCGATTTTTTTTAAAGTTTCTAGGCGTATATACCCCCTTAAAGATACATTTTACGCCTGAACAACGCCACCTTGACATGTTTAAAAAATAAGAACTATTTCCAAAACAAAATAATTATAATTTCTTTGCCGTTTTTTAATTACCTTCATGTCAGTGTGGCATTATAAACATCAATATACTATAACTACTAATTATGTTTAAATATATTATTCGATAAAATTAGTTACGCTTGGCTATATATTGCTGTACAAGATAATTTGGCGTAATTCTTATTATAAGGGACATTATAAATTAATTATTTCGAGAAGGCTGACTATAGCCAGTGTTTTTGTTTATACGGATCGTTTCGTGGATGTCAGACATAGCCAGCGGTAGAAGCGAAAGAGTTAAATTCAAAAGAATTAATTGTCAAGAAGAGAGAGAGAGAGAGAGAGAGAGAGAGAGAGAGAGAGAGAGAGAGATCTAGAACACGTTCTACTTTAAATGTACGTATTTATTCTATTATATGTATATACGAGTATAGGGTAGGGCAGTAACTCTGTTCAGTTAGAATGTTTCCGCTGTTTTTAGAAATATGAAATGATATATATTTATTGAAATTGTATAATCAAGAGGCGTACAATATACTAGTAATAGTTTCTCTGTAGGTAGAAGCGCTTCGGAGATTTCAAATTCATCTCCACTTTTTTAAATAGAATAGAATAATTTTTTTTACATAACATGATTTTCTAATTATTTTGCATGTAAAAGTATTAAAATAGTGATATTTTAAAAAGTTAATAAAGATATTTGGTACTTTATTCTGGTACATATTGACATAAAATGACATTAAATAACTCGTAAATTATTAATTTTTTTTAATTCCTCAATACTTTTACGAATAGAGTAATAAGATGAATCAATTGATGGAAAAGAAACACATAGCTGCTTATGTAAAAAATTGTCCTTTTTATATTCCATATATTTTTTTTAAGCAATGTGCCTTTTTTTTCCATCGTTCTTTTTATTCATCTAATTATTTTTTTCATAAAAGTATTAAGATACGATTCCAAAAATATTAATAGTTTATAACTTATTAAATATTTTATGTTAATACGAGTATATGACAAAATAAAAAATAAATATCTTAAGAATAAATATCTAAAGAATAAATAAACTTAATTTTTTCATACATTACCTTAATATTTTTATATACAGAA
>NW_017305788.1:7275-11426 GCF_001594115.1 Trachymyrmex septentrionalis | reverse complement strand
ACATTTATATAAATTTTATCAAATAGATGAGCAAATTTAAAACATTATTTACATAAATCATCAATTATGTTACATTGTCGCCGATATCAAAGAGCAACACTATCTCTTACATTTACTGGCATTTTGTTATTTTTAACTTTAATTTTTTAATGTGTCAAAATCAATCTATTTATTAATTTCAAAGTGTTCATATTAATGTATATACTTTGTAAATAATAAATTAAATTTGAGTCAAAATTTATTATCAAATTTAATACATTTTTAAGAGTTAAATTATTTAACTACAATGTTTTAACCATTCCCCGCGCAGTGCCCGACCTTATTGTGGTGCATGGACTTACTCTGGACCGTCCCTGGTCTCGGAGTCGTCTTAGGCACTTTCCGGGATGGGAGAAGGGGGGTAGCCAGGACCGGGTGTCGATCTGGGGTGCTATCCTATGCGGGCTCCTCTCAGTAATCGGACAGTGGGCGAGCAAAAACGACCCTTTTCTAATGTTGAATAACTCGGTAAAAAAAATCATATAAAGATATATCTATAAAAAAACAAATTAAAGGTTCAAATAAAAATTCACTTTTTTTAAAGCTGTAGACCCCATTTGTGAGCAATTTTTAATTGGCTTCGTGGAACTTCGCATTTTTCATAAAAAATTTTGAGAATTTATACATCCTTATTTATGTTTGTGTAACTTTATAAAATATTAATAGTACTGTTTTTTGAAATACTGGTTTGAAAAGTAGAAATTTCAAGCTTTAAAACGCTTTTTTAAAAATCTCGATACGATTATTTTTCACTGAGTTATTGTTATTTGAAAACATTAAAAATTTGTGAAAAAAACTTAGTGGCCAGGATTACATGTGAAGTAGAATTAATAGTATGATAGTATAATAATGAAATACGTAATAATAGTATAAAATAACTTTCAAAAACTCGCCTTTGTTATATAAAATAAAAAATTAATTAATTAAAAAAAAAAAAAATGTTTGAAGGTGGCTAAACAATTACAAAATATAAATAATGAAAAGCGATGAGCAACTTCGTGTGAAAATACGGAATTTCCAAGTTCTATAAAATAAAAAATAATTTTAATTTTGTATATTCCAATTCTGTAATTATTCGATAAAATTTATATAGGTGTCCGAAATTTCAGCGCTAATAAAATTATAAATAAGATATAATAATTACAACTTTATTGTAATTATTTACCTGCTCACGTAAATTCTCATCAAGATTATAATTGGACAATTTATAAAAAATTGCTAGTGTTTCATTTATCTGAAATTATTTTAATGTAAAACAAAAATTTGTAGTAAAATATTATACTATAATGTTATAACAAAATATTATAAATAATTTAATTTGCATTAAATGAATAAAATTTCGTCATTTTGACATGTGTCATTTCATTGTTGCTTGTGTTATTATTTTAATTATAAATAATTATTAATGCTTTTAATCGACTGTAACTATACCTTATCGTAAACAGTTTGACATACGTAGTTTAATGTGAGAAATAAAATGCTATACAAAACGAATAATAAATACATATTTAAATGCTTTATAATAACATAAGATATCCATATAATCTTATGCTCTCCAAGCAAATAATACATTGATGCACAGGCTGTTACAGCTGTATTAAAATACCATATCATTGATATTAATATTTGTACTTTGTATACTATGTTTAATTTGCAGGATGTATAGCATAGTCGTAAATGGACGTGCCTGTAAATAAATTGTAATTGTTATAATTAATCAAACAGTGAGACATATACAAGAGACATATACGAGAAATACTAATTAAAATGTATTTTTTACGTAGAATTCGATATAAGCCAGTATTAAAACTTGCAGTTCACAATATGTGATTATTTTACATAATCGAAATTAATTATCCTTGTATATACATGTATATACATATATAAGATATCTTGTTTTAACTGCTGCATGAAATTATTTAAAAACGGTATGAAAAAATGTATTTCAGATAAAAGTGAAACGATTTCGAATAGGGCATATTTTTTTAAATACTTTTTGAACATATTTTTGTTACATTATTTTTTTTAGGTAAAGAGGCATCTAAATACAAGATGTTAAGTGCATAATTTAAGGATGTATTAGACGCACAGTCAATGCAAAAAAATTTAAATTTGGAAGTATGTTTAATATTTCCAGATTTCAAATAAAATATATACATATGAAAGCTGTGTGAATAAAATTATATATTTTTTAATAACACTTTTTTTAGTTTATTTATTTTAATTGTTATTATTTTTATTATTAAAAATGAAAATTTTTTAAATGGTAAAGAAATTTACATTTTCCTTTTATAGCACTTTAAATATTTACATAAAATAATTTATGCAAAGTTTTATTGCAATTCATTGATCAGTTACAAAGATATAGTACAAATAAATATTTTGTTTATGTATTGGACAACTAGTAGTTCATGCATCACAATGTAACTCTACATAAATAATTTTAAATACATAATGTACGAGAAATTTCACATTAATCCGTGTTTTTCGTCACACATTGTTATCTTCACGAGAAAAAAACAAGTTCGTTTCTAACCTCTATAGAAAAAATACTACTACTGCAACAAAAATGTGTTTTTGTACTGGAATAGTAGACACTTCCAGCTATCCAACGCTGCATTCGTTTCCCACCCTACTCCTCTAGGACGCCTTCTGCGCGCGCAGTCTCGTTATTTAATAGCCAGACCTCGTACTTATATTAAAAAATTGAGTTTTTTCATTTATTCTATATATAATACATTTCTATATACTTTTATTAGAGCACAGATTAAAAATGTAATTCTGAAGATATTATTTATTTAAATAATACCTTATGATGCAGTAGTATCCTTCACCTTTGTCGTATTATATTCAAATGTGACTTAGAAAGATCTGTAATTTTCTCACAATTTTGTTATCATTTTGAAAATGTGTATAAAACATCCTTAATTCTCTATCTCTACATTTAATCGACTATAACACTTATTCAAATTTAAATTTTTTTCCACGGTATAGTTTTAAGAAGATCGTAAAGAGGAACAGTCATATTATATATAGCATTGACACACAAACGATTTACGTGTTATCGATACATCACTACATAATACTACATCAATCTCTCACGCACATGTAGGTACACGTAAATTTTTGTATAACAATAACGTTCTAATTGGACCTCTAACACTCTAACAAGAAGAACATCAGGTACTCGTAACGTGTCGGAGATTTTAATGCGCCTTTTACAGGCTGTTCTTGAACAAAAAGAAAACGATACTTGTCCAGCCATTTCAGCCATAATTTCGAAAAAATCGATTTTTTAAATAATTACTGTAATAATTTAAAAAACGTACTGCATTAAAAAATATTAATACCTTATAAATTTCATTTTATTTCACCGAATGTTGAGGATAAAATTACACCTGGGTGGATGATTCTGAATGCAGTCGAATGATGATTTTGAACGTAGCAAGTAGACCGCGCATTAATCGTAATGTTGCTCACTACAGTAAGTATTCGGCTCATTCGCGGGCGCAACGATTTTCTGAACTATTTTAGAATAAATATTTTAGTAAAGTTTATCAGCATGGAAAATGATAGAAATATTCATAATAAAATCATATGCTAACAGAGTGGAAAATGCGATTACCGATGTTGAGCAAAATAAAACATCTTTATCGCTTTTAAAACAATATATAACTGATAGATTGAAAATTTTGTGGTTAAATTTTATACAAAATACAACTTGCTGAAAAAGTGAAAAGTTCCATGCGTTCTGAAAGAGCAGAGATTATTGGAAAGATAATTGCGAAATTTGTGGAAGAAATAATTCGTGATTTTCATTTAAAAGAAGACAAAGAATTACTTTTTTTTGGTGAAAGAATGCATTAAACAAAAAGATGTTAACACGACTCATTCTAAAATTTCATCACCAACTTATTACACTGACAATTGAAAATAAATAAATTCTTACCTAAAATTGTAATTGATTAACACAAACTATAGAAATCAAAGCTATTTTAAACGATCCAGCTCGATCTTAATGCTTATATGATTTTCGTGTAAATTTATATACTACGTATGTAGTTTTCAGAAACGCGCGCCAAAAATGATTGAAGTAAAAACAATTCTTCTAT
>NW_017305788.1:2444-4628 GCF_001594115.1 Trachymyrmex septentrionalis | reverse complement strand
CGTTTTCGCCGAAATGTAAAAAGTTGTTTTACTAAAAAAAATCTCACAGGCGAACCGATGCACTCACAGCGACACAACTTCGCACACTGACGCAGGTGGCGTGACACTAACGGACATGTGGTCAAACAATAGGTTCCCCCACTCTCCCTCCCCACCACAGCGTAATTCCCGGAACTTATGGGTCTCCCCTCGTATGTGTGGGGCTTCATGATCGATTCTAATAAAAATAGGACGCACCAATTAATTGCTATAATCGACGCTCGCTATTATTTATATTCAACCTTTCAAAACCATTCTAGAATGTTACTCTTTAATAGAACAAAGTTTCATTCTTTTCTGAGCATCACTTTCGTTTCTAACAGAAAATGGTACTTGTACTAAAATATTTCAAACTGTATACACGTTTTTCACAAAACTGTGTTTTTGAATATGGTGTTCACGATTCCAAAAAAACCAGTCCGACTTCTACTTTTACGATTATATTCAGAGAACATTTCATTATCACCAAAACTATAATTAATAGTTTACATTAATTTTTTCTATTTTTTTGAAAGTCAAATAAAAGGAAAAAAATTAGAAAAATTTAAATTATTTTTTCAAACTGTTGTTATTTTGAAAATATGCATAAATATGCCATTAATTATCTTAGGCCGAGCGAGAATTACAAGTCCACTCATTAAGAAAAAGTTTATTTTTTGACCCATGATATGATTCCTTGATTACCGTTTGATCGTATTAGCGGTACGGGCCTAATTTCAGCGCCATCTTATTAGTATTCTGTCAAAAGTTAACATTACAAAAAATATTTTTTTACACGTGTACGCACTTTCTAGACACGTTAGTTTTTAAGTATACTTAAATTTTTATTTATTAAAAAAATTCTCAAAGTATAATATGTCTTCAAAATTGATTCTCAGATTAACGTAAAGGCTTCCTTAAAAAACTTTTTGTTAAATCATCTTTGGTTAAAGGACCATGCCATTTTTTTTCTCTGGAAACTTTTTTCTAGATATCCAAAAGGATAGTCGGAAAATTCGATCGGATAATTGGATATCCAAAAAGGATTTGACGACGAATATCCGATATCCGGTATCCCTTCAATTCACTATTCTTTTTATGTTACAATTTTGCCGTTGCTTTTGCTGTAACTTTTGTATGATAAGATATGTCAAGATCAAGTTCATTGAAGAGAAAAATTGATAGTATGTTTATTCGATTACATTACTCAACATTACTTCCTTCCCAAAGTTTTGTAAAGATGCCTATCTTTTACAAATATTTAATAATAGAAAGTAGTAATTGATTATTTATTTTAAGTAATGTTGTTTAGTATATTTTTAATACTTATAATAGGTATCGTATATTCATGTTGTGTACAGACAATACAGACAACATATATACATATATCGTCAAGGTCATAGTCACTGATGGTGGTGGGCTCTCTTTTTTATATGACAGGTTTTTAAGTGTTTTACATTGGAAACATTTTGACGCATAATGTCAATAAAAATAGCTTACAAAATAAATGTATACACATGTGTAATACTAACCCAAGAATAACTGCAGAAATCAGAGCACTTAAGTTAATGATGTTTCTCGGGTAAGTCAACATAAATAAATTTAACGTTATACTCCAAAATGCAGTTACATCGTAATGCAAAGCAAAAATAAAAAAAAAATTTGTATATGCTAATTGATAAAAAGCAAATGCAATCCATCCGACAATTATACGAATTATCCAGTTACGTAGTCTTTGATATTCTTTTGGAGCTCCGAGGGCTTTCAACGATTCGTCTACTATAGCAAGTTTACGTAAGCACATTTTCAATTCCTTTAAAAAAATGATATTGATTGATTATACGATAGAACAAAATTATTGTAATTTTATATTTGAGTAAAAATTATTGTTGCATCTGTTAAAAAAATTTTTTGTAAATTTAATTTAGTTCATTGCGCAACTCTATGAAAAAGATTACATGTTAATAGAGTAATAGACATAAACATAAAATATGATACAATATATTATATAATAGTAACTTGCATATGGTTGGAGGCGTCAGCAAAACTGCTGTTACATATAACCTACCAGCAAAAAATCAGAACTAAGACGATGCAATGAGTGATGAAGTAATAATTAAAATCATATACATACGCACACACACACACACACACACACACACACAC
>NW_017305788.1:673-2344 GCF_001594115.1 Trachymyrmex septentrionalis | reverse complement strand
CACACACACACACACACACACACACACAGGCGCAAGCATCTACACATATACCAGTTGGAGTCTCTCTTAAATACTGTGAGTTACGCAATGAAACACGAGACAGCAGAACAAAAGCAAAGAGGGAGAGGTTTTTATTGCTGCAAGAAAAGAATTAAAATATTTGATTAAGGAGTAGAAGAAAGCAGTACAGAACATAGTGGAACGATAAATAATTTTGGTACCTGATGACAAGAGAGTTAAAAGTAAAATAAAGTTCAGAGTTCAACTGAAGAGAAGGCATCAAAGATATAAAGAAATATTGAAGCAAAAAAAAAAAGAAAAAATGAAAAACAGTACAGGTGTAGAATAAAACGTTGCCATATCCTAAGCTAGTCAGATCTCTGGTAAATACATAGATATATATGGTCGTATTTACGGACGCAGTAGGAGATGCGGAGGCAAGAATTTTGGATATACTGTACACAATTTATAAGTTATTGACAGGATTGGGTAGTGCTAAGTTAAAAAAAAAAATTAAATCGAAAAACCAATTAATCTTAAGTTAACTTAGTTACATTTTAGACTCTTAACTTTTTAACTTTATTTAGTTATATTTTATATCCGTAACTATTAATTTTTTATTTAATTCTTTAAAGTCAAATCTCAGACATAATATGCGGCAATAGCGATAACTGAAAATGAGATGAAAATGACAAAAGTGAGAAAATTTATTACGTTATTGACCAATGAAATTATAAATATTCTAATGAATTTGCTCACTTTTATAATTTTCACCTCATTTTAAATTATTCAATCGATCCCTCATATTTCAATCTGTTAGAACGGTTAGAAACACTGTATTTCGTTTCTGATAGATTGAAATCTATAATATTATTCCTTATTATTATCGGTACTCCCTCATATTGTGTCTAAAGTTTTAATCATGATCAGTATTTATAATCAAATTTTATATACTAAATAATATATATAAACAAAATATGTAAATAAAATATGGAGTATTTTTTAAATAAAGTATATATTTGTTATTTCCGTCATTTGCAAGATTAAAATTCTGAAATCATGAATTTAAAAAATAAAAAAAAACAAATTTAACTTTTAACTATTCAATTTTTTTTATTAACTTAACTTTTAATTAAAATAATTTTGTTATAAATTAACTTATATCTTAACAAGTTATCTAAGTTAAATTTTCAAGATTTTAACTTTAACTTAACTTAGTTAAAAAAGAAAGTTAACTTATCCAACTCTGATTATTGATTAAGAGTTAGAACGTAGACAACATCGGCGTAATTGTAAAATAATGAAATAACGAGTAATTGAGAGAAAAAAGAGTTTTGGAATACAAGAAAAGGATGTGACCAAGGCGAGAAAGTAGACGGGCGTAAGCAGCTCGATACATGACGGGCACGTGTAACTGGAATGTTCATGAAGAGTCAACATGGACACCAAGAACCTTAATAGAGGAGGAGCGAGGAATTGGAACGGAGTGAAGAGAAATATCGAAGAATTGAATATGGGATAATAATGTTGAGAAACCCACAATTAGCGAGAATGATTTAGAAAGATTTAAATTCAGTGAATTATTAGTAGATCATTCGGGAATAAATTTTAGAAGATCTTTATTTAAAGGAAGGCAGAACAGGCTGCAAAAGCATCGAATGGGTGAAACAA
>NW_017305788.1:226-573 GCF_001594115.1 Trachymyrmex septentrionalis | reverse complement strand
GAGGGATCTTGCTCAGGGACGGGAACAGTGGCGAGGTTTGGTATTTGCGGCAATGAGCTTTCGAGTTCCTGACGCCTAATAATAATAATAATAATATAATAATTTGTAAAAAAATGCACGTTAATAATTTATTCAAGTTTCTTATAATTATCAAATTTTTAAAAATTAAACAATATAGAAATAGAAGAAAAAACATATCATTATATTATGTGACTTTTCAAATTATGATTTAAAAAAATTATATACTTATTAAAAACAATCCGTTACTTGATTTACTTGTCTTAATTATATATGATTTCGTTATGTAACTTTATGATCTTTTTTCAGTAGCGCAGTAATCCTATATA
>NW_017305788.1:0-215 GCF_001594115.1 Trachymyrmex septentrionalis | reverse complement strand
GGTATTCAAGGGAATAGAAGTAACTCGTTACTTGTTACAGTTATAAGTTACTTTTTCCTTTGGTAACGGTAACAAAGTTACAGTTACTTTTATCGTTATTTTGCACGCGATTGAACAATGATACAACACAAGCCATTCGCACTATGAGTGAAAACAATTTCAAATATGTATAATATAGATATAAAAATTACATAATTAGTTCTTTAGTAAATATT
>NW_017305787.1:0-298 GCF_001594115.1 Trachymyrmex septentrionalis | reverse complement strand
AAAGAAAAATATAACAAAAAATATATAACAAAAATAAGAAAAACAAAAATAAAATAAAAATCCAGAATTCAACAAAAAATAAGTGCACTCGCCTCAAGCAGATCCACTGGGCGAATACAGCACAAAAAACAATATAAAATAATTAATTGCACTCGCGGCAATGTATGCACCAATAGGAGTGCTTGTACGTGGCCGTGTTCCGAACTTCGGTCGGCGGGAGTGGTTTTACGAACAAGTAGAAAAAGATGAGTTTAGCAACGCACTCCCGCCCGCGATGGTTTTGCGAACGTGACCGAAG
>NW_017305786.1:0-449 GCF_001594115.1 Trachymyrmex septentrionalis | reverse complement strand
TCTGTATTAGGCAGATTGGTTCGTTGGCCGAATTTACCCCAGAAAGAATTCAGACAGAGCTTTGCGACCGAACGTAAACCAGGATTTCGGGCGATATTATTTTTATCGAGAACAATACCTTCGGTTTTTTTGGTATTCCCGAAGGTACTGTTCCTTACTCTCGTCATTCGGGCATTCGCTCGGCCATCCGCTAGCTTCCTGCTTTAATTTAAAAAAAGTATTGATATATTCGGCAAACAAACCACCCTGCCTCGTATGAGGATCAAACCGCGTGACTCTAAACTGCCATATTTCGCTCACGTTCGTTACGAGATAAGCCTTCTCGAGAGCCTTGCGCAATTCGAAGGATACCCACGCTCCTACGAATTCACGATCGGCGGGGAGATCGTGAGTATACTCGGTCTGCGAGAACGTTTCGCAGCAACTGCGGCACAGCCCGAACAACAATT
>NW_017305785.1:0-417 GCF_001594115.1 Trachymyrmex septentrionalis | reverse complement strand
ATCGGATGATAACACGGTTGATAAACACTGGGAAAACGTACGAGACGCGATAGTAAAATCGGCGGAGGCCACGGTTGGTTTTTGTAAAAGGAACAAAAACAAGCCGTGGTTTGACGAAGAATGCGTAAAAATTGTTAAAGTACGAAACGAAGCGCGCATCACGTGGTTGGCTCAAAATACGAAGGAAACTCGGGATCAGTTTCTTAATATTAGGCAAGAGGCTCATAATATGTTTAAAATTAAGAAACGTCAATACTTAAAACGAAAAATTGAAGAAATAGATGAAAATTGTAAAAGCAGTAACATACGAGGCACGTACATGGGGATAAATAATTTTAGAAAGGGATTCCAAGCTAGGACGATTCGAAGCTGAGAACGATAATTTAATTACGGATACAACGACAGTTTTAAACACAT
>NW_017305784.1:0-335 GCF_001594115.1 Trachymyrmex septentrionalis | reverse complement strand
CGGCCGACGCGCCAGTTGCCCGCCTCGCCGATGTTGCGGGCAACTTTCTGATGGCTCCCTCTCCGCACTGAACTCTTCTTGAACCCCCCGCATCCGGTGATGGTCTCTGCGGGGGGTGAGAGGGAGCGCGCGCCGGCCTGGCCGCGACCTGCACGCCTGCTCGAAGATCCTTGACAGGCTACCTAACTACTTCTACCGACGTGACCCGCGGTCTACTCACCGTGGCGGTCGTCGGCGGCGTCCTCGTAGCGGCGGCCTCGCCGGATCTCCTGGCTGATGATGTTGCGCTGGGCGCGGCGCTTTTCGCGACAGCCCTGCGGGCCAGGGTTGATGTA
>NW_017305783.1:2068-2447 GCF_001594115.1 Trachymyrmex septentrionalis | reverse complement strand
AGCGCAACTGTCGGCACTTTTGATGTTAGTGTTGGCCAAAATGGAGTGCACATGCGTGAAATAAGCAAGTTACCTAGCGTTGCTATGATTACCACCTAAACTTCTTTTTCTTTTCATCTTTTTTTCGCTCTGTCAAAACTCACTAGATTTATTTGCGTCGCACTCCAACAAATGCATTGGAGTGAGTAAGAGCTGTTATAGCAGCATATTAGAGCATGCACAACGTATACAAACGAATAAATCTACTATTATAATGAAATAATCTGAACTGAATAAAAATAAATTGTAAACATATTGAAAAATAAAGAGAAAATGTAGAAAAATATTAAATTAACTTAAAAATATATATTTTTGTATAAAGAAATATTATGTAATTATA
>NW_017305783.1:0-1593 GCF_001594115.1 Trachymyrmex septentrionalis | reverse complement strand
AAATTTTCAGCCAATATGCGATGTACAGCACTTTTTGAAATGTTTACCATGTCTGCTAGCTCGCGCACTTTCAATCGACGGTCACCCAATACCATTTTGTGGATTTTCTTCACCATTTCTGGAATGGCCACCTGACTTGGTCGACCACTGCGATGTTCGTCTTCGCAGCTCGTACGGCCTCGTTTAAACTCTGCCACCCAATATTTTACTGTTGTAAACAAAGGAGCAGACTTCTCCAAAGTAGAATCCAGCTCGGCTTTGATATTGGTTGGGTTAAGACCTTTCAAATGAAAGTATTGTATCACATAACGATGACCAATTTTTTCCATCTTTGCAAATTCACCGAGATCGTCCACTATTGATGGCTGCCAAACAAATACTGAACAACGTAGCGTCTTCAAACTTTATAGTTAACTTTAGAAAGTTGGTGCTTTCCCCTACAGTGATTTTTTTATACAACAACCGCCATTTGTACGTCAGATCAGGTACTTCTGGGACCACACTCGTACTTTCCTCTAAATTTCTACTCTGAATCATGTATGCTTGAAAGACAAATGTTTAAGTGGAACATTGAAACGCTTATTTAAATAGAGAGAGAAAGAGAGAGAACAATAAAAAAAGGGAGAGGGCAACTTGCTTACTTCACGCATGCGCACTCCATTTTGGCCAATATAAAATCGGGAGAGTATATAGTATAGGAGGGTTGCGCTACTGTATATACTGTGGTTAAGCTATGGCGCGAGACACAGACGTGCCTCCTTTATGCGAAATGGCAAGTTGCGTCAGATCGAGGTTATCGGAAATTCAATCAGGACTGAACCGAGTCAAGTTCTAAGTGTGCTAAATCGATTGCGACCACTCGGAATATATAATGAAAAATGTTTTTATTTTTTCTCTACGTACCTTTCAAGCGGAGTTACGAACTGTCACTTTTTAGATTAAGACACGTTGTCGTCATTATTATCATCGACCGCATTTCACACATTTCTTTCATATTCTTCTGATATTTTTTACGCAAGAAGCGCCAGTTTTGTATCTTTCTGACATTCTTTACGCAAGGAGCGCTAGTAATATACATGATCAGCGAACATTGCGATCTGGAGACACGGTAGTATCTCAGCTCTAAGCATGGCGTGAGTCTGTACTATGATAGTAACTCGGTCGGTTTTTTAAAAACAAAATTAGTAAAGTCGGTAATAATTAAACACGCTGGTAATTGCTAAAAACTAAGAAATGATAGTAAAAAAGCGATTTATTCGATCTTGATCTCCATTTTTTTACAACTTAATATTTAATAAAAGGAGATCAAATACAAATGAAATTATACACTATATTTGTTAATTAAGCCAGAAGATGATGATGACAAAGTGATTCGACTTCGATCTTTATTTGTTTATAACTTAAATCCATATTACATAAATCAAACTAATCAAGATTCCTTATAAGTCAAAGAACTGAAATGGATACGGACAATAGGAGTCAAGCACAGAAGATGGTCCGTATACTACCCTTATCCTTTCCAGTTCTTTGATTTATAATTTAATATTTAACAAAAGAAAATTAGATGGAAACGAATTTATTCAATGGTATTTG
>NW_017305782.1:933-1749 GCF_001594115.1 Trachymyrmex septentrionalis | reverse complement strand
CATTCAAGATACCTATCTCAATAATTTCATTATATCAAAGTTCCTTTATGCGAGTAGTATCCGATACAAAGAAGAACAATTTTCAGTGGAGAGCGAACATATAATGATGTCTCTATGTCAAGTCAAATTAACAAAATCCATTTGCAAAAAAAAGTTAAGCAAGCCGTCAAATATTAGTGGTCTTATTAAAGGAGGGTATGAATCCCGAATTTTTCAGATCATTTACAATAGAAATAATTTTGATAGCATACCAATTACAATTATCATTTTTATCACATCTTTAATATAATATTAAAATTCACGAGAAAATATGTTCTGCCACATACATCACTAAAAAACTCTTTTATTAAAAATAAACGAATAAAATGATTTTCTTATGGAATAGTGGTTACAAAGGAATATATTTAATAATAACAAAATACATGCATTATTATAATTTTTTATATGTATGAGTACAAAAGTTTCTCGGGTACCAACTATTCGAGATAAGTCGAACCCGATAATAACGGGATTTTAAAGATTTTATACTGAAAAATTTATTATATAAAATTTAACAATTCTTTATTTTTCAAAAATTGCAGTTATTAACATCCCGCTAATATAAGAGTACACATTCGACTTATCTTCGAATTTTTCGTACATATACATTTTTTATTCAATCTCATGTAATCATGTTAAAATTGTTAAAAGATTATAAAGAATTTTGAAAAAAATTATGTAAATCGACAAAAATCAATATTTGTTAAATATTACCTCATAATATTTGCATGTATTTTATTATAGTAGTAAAGTGTACATGTATACATATAAATTAAT
>NW_017305782.1:0-833 GCF_001594115.1 Trachymyrmex septentrionalis | reverse complement strand
AAATTAATAATTAAAAATATTCTGCAATGGCGGGATATCCAATACCTGAAAGGATTTTTAAATAACAGTTAGAAAATTAAATATACACATTCGTAACCATATTTTTGTTAAAGCAATTGTCGAAAAATTAGCAAATTATTTGTATAAAATTTAAATTTGTTTACTTAATAATTTGAATTTAAACAAATAATAATTATATATCCGTATCAATCATATAATATACTAAATTCCTATTGTTATTAAGACAGTACTATTACTAACATTATTATTACTGATGGGAGAACATTTAATAAAACAAAGAAAGCGAATATTAAAATATACCATTGAATTAATTTTACTTGACTTTAAAATATATAGCAATTGTCATTGACTCATTAAACAAAATTATTACTATCAATAACTGCAGATTATTAGCAGAAAAAAACTTGGGATTAATTCCAATCCTGTGCAAGAATCTCCGAAGAGCCACCAAACTAGACTTCGCGAATGAACTTCACGAAAAGCGAGAAGAAATAATTCTCCATGATAAAAATAATTTCGACTTTCCATCGGTACAAATCACGTAATCACTGGTATCCATCTAACGCGAGAAACAACGATAAGAGGCCTTTGCATATAATAAATTGTCACTAAAATATACTTGTAATTTTGTACTAATAATGTTAAAAATGTAAATGTCGAAAAGCAAGTAAGACTTAATATTAATATTATATTTAATCATTGCCTCAGTCAAAGCTCCAATCTTTATAACTTATTTAATAAATTTGTACTAAATACGAAGAAAATTGACGATTATTCTAAATATCAAATTTTTAATAAGAAGTTACTTAAAA
>NW_017305781.1:0-288 GCF_001594115.1 Trachymyrmex septentrionalis | reverse complement strand
GCAGGCCGGGGAGGTATATCATCACAGTTGTGTCGTTTGGCTCCCCCGGGATATCACAGCTAGATTATCAAAATATAAAAGTCCCGGAGGAGCACGCGCGGCAGTGAGTAATCCGTATTAAAAAGTAAAGATGTAAAACGCGACCACATTCATACTCGTTTAAAATACAATATTGTAAAACGCGACATTCACACTCGAACATTCACGGCCCCACAAACAAATAAATAAATAATAAATAAGTAATAAATAGATAAAATAAAAGAGTACAATAAATAAAATAAATAAATA
>NW_017305780.1:1102-1332 GCF_001594115.1 Trachymyrmex septentrionalis | reverse complement strand
CCCCTCTAGGACGCCTTCTGCGCGCGCAGTCTCGGTTTTTAATAGCCAGACCTCGTAGTTGCCAAACTTTACTCTCCGTAAAAGTCATGTTTAAATCTCCCATATAGTAATCGAGCATATATAATATGAAACGTTATACTTTATAAATATTCAGAATTTTTATTAATTACCATGATTAACCCCTTAATATACATCTTTAGGACATTCGTGTTGCGCATTTCTTTTCTCTG
>NW_017305780.1:0-1002 GCF_001594115.1 Trachymyrmex septentrionalis | reverse complement strand
TCTGATATTCAACAACATTATATACAACTTTATTATATACAATATTTGTATATGTATATAACAATTTATTATAAATATATAACTTTAGAAATATTTTCTAAAAATGTCAAATTATACTTTCTAAACATGTAAAAATTGCTTAATAATATTTATATACTTGTAAACAGTAAGAGTGATGAAAATTAATTCAGAAAAGACCCATCGTGTGTAGTAAGGATGCCAAAAATTAATGCGTACTAAGGATTAAGTATTTATCAAAGGATCAAGATGACAATTATGTATCACGGAATATTTCGGAGATATTTCGTATGATTCACTCATTTCAAATCAAAACGCGATGGAAATTTAGTACTAAATTTTGCGACAATTACAAATAATAATGATTTTTGTTTAACACGACATTTTCCTCTCCCTTGAGTACCTAAGAAAAAAAACTTTTACATTTTTATATGAAATTATATAAAATTATAATATAATTCTAATTATGTAAAAAATTTTTTCCCCAAGAATAGGTTAAATAGGTTAAAAATAAAACTATAAAGTTGAAAAATAATATATTAGCATTTTATTTTTTAATACATACATATTGTATTAAAAGACGTACATATGATGGATTGTGTACCTTATCTGCATATCTATATATTTTATACTCAATTACTGTTATTAATAAAATAATATAGGAACATGTTATGAGTATATTGATTTAATAAAACGTTAATGAAATAATTAAATCTATCAAAGTGCGCTGAGATTAACGTTTATCTGTATTTTGACTATTTGTTGCATATGTCTAAAAGTATTGTAATTCTGCGAAATCCATCTGAAAAATATTAAACAAATCTTTATAACATAATATGATATATTTCTTATAATATAAATATAGTCTACCAAACAATACAGCTGTAAAATCTCGAATTTTGTCATATCATAAAAATCAGAAATATTTGGTTTAACACTGTGTTAGCATAACAACCGCTAGTCTCGGGGAAGGAAAACTAATTG
>NW_017305779.1:6901375-6903833 GCF_001594115.1 Trachymyrmex septentrionalis | reverse complement strand
TGTCCTTGTTTAATTTGGTAAACGACAAGGATGAAATAATTCCACGAGCGATGTAAGCGTTAAATGGATCGCAGCCTATATATTCATAGAAAAAGTATGATTTATTTAAATTCTTAAACAATTAAAAATAAATTGATGCGCAGTATAGATATATTGAATGCACGGACATTGACGAAGTTTGGAAAGAGACTCACTTTAAAATTCGTACATGATGCTCTATAATTATCGCCAATCTCTCATTTATGTTATCACATAAATCTTTCCGTCCGTCTATCAAGTGTTTGATCCACTCTATCAGGATCTCCATGCGGCCATAAGCGTGCATCGCGAATACGGCAGCTATGCTGCATCCAGTGGCAGTGATAGAGTGAGCGAGAAAGCCTGATAGGCACTGTATCCAAAAAAAAATTTCGCTGACAGGACTGTGTCGTACATCGATAATCACCCTGGCGACTGGATACGTCAGTGGCCGATATGTCAGATTACCCTCATTTTCTGTAATTTTGCTGACACTGAACGGTAGAGCAAGATCGAAGAAAACGGCACCGCCGTACATAAAGAACATACAAATTGCCACAAGGTGCTGGCCAAATTTCGCGCTCCTAATCATCGTCATCCGATCACTGTAATACCGAGTATTTATCCAGTCACTCTCAATATATTTGATACCATTGCGAATATCTTCTTCATGAAAAATCAGCGAAAAATACTTCACGATGGCCAATACGCAGAAACTCAATGCTCCAGAATGTCTCAAGATAAGGTATCCATTATCCATTTCCATTTCAAGCACTATGTAGATGAGAGCGGGTATGACGAGGAAGCTAATCAAACCGATACAAAAAACGTTTAATAGCGTGTACGCGTATCTCTCTGTCGATGAGATCACGGTAGATTTTGGCCACGCGCCTATCATCTCCATCATCCAACGAATCAGCTGAACACTCAGCCTCATATCTTTCTTGTAATCGTAAATAGTCGCGATCGAATTTGTCTTCTCTGTGATAGTTCCATACATGTTGAGGGAGCGAAAACTCAATGATGACTGATCGGATAGTCTGAGCGTACATGCGAGGAAAGTCAAATGCGACTGCGCTACTTCGCACGACCTTTCTAGGAAAAAGACGTCAAGCAGGATACAGAGGGTTAAACTTTGCAAACGCAATTCTTCATTTCCGTAGAAAGAGGATTCCCTCATGTGATACTGCACATTGTCTAACTATGAATTATGAACGGAGTGAATTGCGTTCCTCGCGTAGATATTTTCTACAACTTGTCTGGATGGATCGCAACCGGTTTTTTCTTGCGTATAAGGCATTATTACACGTGGATGAGAGAATAGAATTACGTACTTGTACATATTTCGTAATGCTTATACAAATCGTATGAAGATAAAAATATTACTACAATATTTTTTTTTAATAAAAAAAAATGATTTTTCTAATGTATAATATATTTTCAAATTATAAAAAAATTATAGTATAATAAAATAGAATTGCATTTTAATATTAAAATAACATTTTAAAAATTTATTTTTTTAATTGAGAAGCTTTAGACCATCTATATTGAAATTTGTCTATGCATTTAGTCTCAATAAAATGAATAAAATTCCAATATTTTCGATTTCGCTTAATTTTATCGCAAGCGGCAAAGCTTTTACTAAGAAAAATTATAATGAGAAATATGCAAAAGATAAACTAGCATCTTTTACTTTGAACAAATATTATATCAGTGTACGTAGCATGTTTAAGTAGGTCGACTTTTTTGCACTGTTTACAGGATTGCTTTTCTCATTTCTTTTATTTGTAACATGACTAGACTTACGCTACTAGGAACTATTTTCTACAATGGATTCTAAATTTTATAAATTTATTATTAAATTTATAATATTTCAGCCACTGTAAAAATATATTGTAAAAGTATATAAAGTATATATTCTGTGAATATACCATGCATACAAAGTACATAATTCTGGATCTACAACAGGTGTTTTAAGCCTTAAGTCGTAAGAAATTAACTAATTAGTCGAATTTGAGCAAGATAATCGACTGATGATTTGTCCATTTCTTATGGCTTAAGGCTTAGAACTTTATTGTAGATCCGAGGTAAGACATTAAATTTATTACAATCGCGGATAAGTTTTTTATCTTTTCTGTTACAAGCTCGCCAATGTAGCAGAATATAAAAATAATAAACGTAATAGATGTAAGCAGAAGAATAAATGTTGTAAGGTTCATAGACTGTCTAGTCTCCAATTCTTGTAATGTAAAGATCTATTCGAGAACGCGTAAACAATTGCCATTAATTTCTAATATTACTTCAAAATTACAATACACTTGGTAAAGTATGTACATACTTTTTGTATGTATATATCGTGATAGAAAAATATCCAAGAAGACACATGTTTAATATACATGTTTAACATAATTTTCACGTAGGACCTTCTTTGTCTGTTTTA
>NW_017305779.1:6899678-6901275 GCF_001594115.1 Trachymyrmex septentrionalis | reverse complement strand
TATGTTGGATACAAGAAACGTTAGCGATGTTAGTAAAAAATAACTCACCGTAAAATTCAAACGTGTCGTTACACGATCATTGCCAATCTTTCATCCACGTTGTCATATATCTTCCCGTCCATTCATCAACTGTTTGATTCTGTATTAAGATTTCCAGACGATCACAGGCATGCACAAATACGGCAGCTAAGCTTCATGCACTGACAACGATGAAGTGCGCGAGGAAACCAGATAGAAACTGCATTCAAAAGAAAATTTCATTGATAGGACTATATCATGCGTCGACAATCACCTTGGCAATCGGATTTATTAATGGCTGACATATCAAGTTTTCATCCGTAATCTCGCCAGCACTCAACGGCAGAATAAGGTAATAAAAAATACCACCGCTGTACATGAAGAACGCACAGATCGCCGCTAGGCGCCAACCGAACTTTCTGTTTTTTTATAATCCAATTCTCGTAATATCGAGAATTCATCCAATCTTTTTCGATATGTTTAATCTCGCTGCGGATGTCGCGGACGATTAACAAAGAATAATTTATGATAACCATTATACAAAAACTCGCACCCCACGAAGCATATGATACGTATTATTCATTTAAAGTATTATATACATGACAGAGGGTATAAGGAAGAAACTGAGTAAAGAGATACAGATTACATTGATCAGAAAATATACGAATTTTCCTATACATGAAATATTGGATAACTTTGATCAGACACTAATCGACATTATCCAGCGATTCAGCTGGATATACATGTAATATTTATATTTTATGATACATATTCTAACAAAAATTGTTTTTTTCAGTAATGAGTTGCATTTAGCATGAGGATTGCTATACTTCAAATAATGCTTCCTCAAGTTGTAAACATAGAATATTTAAGTAGACGAAAAATAATTTGATAATATATTTTTTTAAGATAACTGCATTAATATAATATCTATGATTAACTTAGATATGTATTGAGATGGAAGATATCTATTGACTGGAATTTTATTTTATTATATGCTTGTTTTCTTGTAAAAAATTATTATATTTTATCATATTTCAAGTATTAATATAAGATGTAAAATTCTGATTTATTTTTTTTAATGATATAGTACTTACATGACTAAAGCTGATGATAAATCAATTTTATGTCCAGTAGTAAGCCTGGTAGTTGACAGTAAAGTTTTTTTTTTTTTTCGGAAAATCATGTACAATTTATCCTATTCTCGCGTTTTATAGTCTATCATGAGATTACTGCTATATGTAGATAACTGCTGTGATTGCTGTGAAAAGTGAATCTTATATGGTCCATCTAGCGCAAGTTGTAATCATAGCCATCACTGTTATTGTATAAAAAATAATGTGTAAATATACTGTAAAAAGTTTATCTATATAATAAAATATGATTATGTTGATCATAAATAAAATAAGATCATTTATATTCAACTATTTACAAATTATTTAAAGTCTCGTTTAAATAATACAATATATAATATTTCTAACTAATAAATAACAGTAACAAGAATTATATTTCTCTAATATATTTTTCTAATTCGAGACCTTAGCAATATTCTTCGCAATAACCGATATGTATAGAGAGT
>NW_017305779.1:6894815-6899578 GCF_001594115.1 Trachymyrmex septentrionalis | reverse complement strand
ATATATATATATATATATATATATATATATATATATATATATATATATAATTCATTTAAATGAATTAATTTCAGAAATGATAATTACGCCGATCTGAAATATTGCTATCTCGGTAGTCTAAAGGCTTAGAACGCTCGCACGGAATGCAAGAGATTCGAGTTCGACTCCCGGTCGAGGCAATATTTTTCTCAATAAGTTTATTAAGAACAGTTCATATCAAACAGTTTTTTAAGATTTGGAAAATTTGGGAAGATTATCAATATTTCAGATTGAAAGTCCTACAATCATATCGGCACGCAATTATCATTTCTGAAATTAATTCATTTAAATAAATATATATAGTAATTTAACATCTTAACATTCAAACCGTAGTGGCGCTTCGTATTTAAAGTAATGTATTTAACATAAACAGTCTTGTTTCCAATCATATTATGTATAAATTTATTACATAAAATGCGAATGTAAATATAACTACCAGTAAAACTATCAGTACTTCCATATAGTAATAAAAAAACATATAGGTACTTAAGGCATTTTACAATAATCCAAAAAATAAATTTACTATTTGGTCTTTCTGATTTTAATAAACATATAATTAATTGATCTTAAAATACATCACAAGCAAAGTTTGCTGGTCATTATGAAATATTTTTGAATGTCTATATAATGAAAAAAATCTAAAGCACTTATAATATTAGGTTGAAAGATAATAAAAAACGGTCCAAAGAAATCACTTTTTAGAAGTCTCATCCGTTTTCAGGATTTCTTCAGGTTCGATCAATCCCAATGTGTACCTACATGATGTACCTAATATTGTCCTCGTAATTAGAACTCCGTAGATTCATTCGTTCGATAATGATATATAGGCAAACGATTCTCTCTAGATTACTTGTTGCAAAGTGGCCGCACGATTGTAAGTTGATAGATGAAAGTAGTTTGTATTATGCACGCTTTCCGCTTTTGTTAGCGTAGTAGTTCTGTTGCAGCAAAATTAAAAGTTTGATACAAAAGATAGCGTGTGCATAATTTTTTGTTGGTAGGAAATAATTGTAGGACTGATTCACATCAAACGGCCTTTAACATACAATAGTATCTATCTGATTTATCTGTCTTATGTTAGATCATAAATGAATATTAAATTAACAAAACTACGCCAATTGTTAATTAAGTCAACTGATTATAACATCTTGTATTCACATCAAAGTATTAATTGCTTATCTTGTTTATTCGTTGAAAAAATAGTATCAATTTACAAATTCATATTCGAGTATTGCATTTATTTCAGCAAAATTATGTAATAAATTTTCGTAGCAGATTAAAGTACGCCAATGATGTTTTAATGATCTATGAAATAATGAAATATATATGTATTATGTATAATATAATAACAAGCCAAAATGAGAAAGTTTCTACACTTACATTACTAAACGTAGGTAGGGACATTTCTATCATTTTTCCCGCTGAAATTTTTGCCGGAATATTAGAAACTGCTATTATCAAAATTAAAGTACGGGCTCTTTTGTGAGGAAGACGATGCCAATTCGTCGTAGATGTCATTGACCCAACCTTAATACTCTGTCATGATTAATTAAGTGTATATTTCATGAATTATTCGAAAGTTCATCTATTAATTTTTACAGCAAACAATATAAATATCAATACTATCTACCTGATCTGTCAATAGTTGACCAACGTAGCAATTAGTAAAAATAGAAAAAGTAAAAGATGTGAGAATCACAAACATAGTTAACATAGCTGTAGAATCGCTTCTTTCCCATTCCTATAAAATTAACGCTATTGCTTAATAATTAAAGCTTCTGAAATAATATTTCACAAATACTATCCCATTATTAATTTCTACGAAAATTAGCTGATCTTTATTTTGTAATTCTTAATGATAATAACAATATTGTTACATCGTTGTTACATGGTAAAAAAGCTGTGCAACAATATAACGATATCATTACTGTAAAAGTTACAGAAAAGAAGCCTTGAACTATCAAACTATAATGCATAGATAAAAGCCTCACGAAAATTATAATGCATAGATAAAAGCCTCATGAAAATTGTAATTACCATAATAACATAGTACATAGTAAGGCATAAAAGTATAGTAGAGCCTGTTAGTTCTACTAATAATATATATCGCATAGTTTCCTCTACTTGTTTTAGGAAACTGTAAACAAATGATTTATCTATTAAATGATTATAATTTGTATGTAGTCTTGTGTTTACAGTGTTATATTGTATTAGAATGTAATATATTTAATGAGATAGTAAAATAATTAAAATAACAGTCTAATATTTATCTTATATGATAATTATGATTTATTATTGCAGCATTAATCTGAATATTCTGTTGCATTTTCTTTAATAGTTATAATTTGAAAAAAGTATCACAGCTATAATAACACGCGATATAATAAATCTATTATATCAGTTCCATTAAAAAATTATTTGCTAATAATGAAATTAATAAAACAATTACATATAAAAATCTTCTCCATATTATTTATTATCATAGACTTACGTTTTCACTTTTATCTGATGCTCGATGATATCAGCCAGCAATATCGCGACAAGTCGATCCTCAGGCTCCGGTATATCATTAAGATGCTTAAACTTGCCGACTAAAATGCTCAGTTGTCCGCAAATGTGCATGACGAAAAATGCAGCCAATCCGGCTGCACCGACTGTTACCGAGTAGGTGATCAGTCCAGCAAAGAATTGCAGGATAAAAACAATTTCGTATGCTGGCGACGTCTGTTCATCAAACTTAACGAAGTAGCTCGGACATGCCAATGCTCTTACTGTGGTGTTCATTGGTGTAAGCATACGACCTTTTGAAAGTGGTACAAGCGTGCGGTAAGATAATCCACCAACGTACATGAAGACGGCAGAAATAATCGCGAACCTTCGACCTATTTTTGCCTTGGATAGCATTATTTTTCGATTTTTCCAATCAACTGTATCTCTCCAGTCATGTAGCGCCTGCTTCAGGCAAGACTGAATCTCTCTCGCGTGATACATGAGCAGACTGTACTTCAAGCAACCCATCCCACAATTCAGAAGCGGTCCGAGTAATCTCACTCTACGTTTAAAGTCGTGTTCCTTCAGGAATATTAATAGAAGACTCGGCACGATAATAAACGTAAATAAAAAGTAACAAGAGACATTTTGTAAGCGAGTCGCGATTCTTTCCACGTTGGAAGTGTTACTGGGAATTGGCCACACACCGATCATTCGCAAAACATTGCGAGTCACTTGCACTGCGTAATTGAAATCATTTTGGTATTTACTCTTCGACGAGTCTGCCATAATTGATTTTATTTAATGTATTTTCTTTTATTTTTGATTTGAAATTTAACACAATGGAATTTGTGATCGCGATTTTTGTACCGGTCTCGTTCTTTCCCGGACGCTGAATTTCCGTTAATTCCGTCAATAGGGTTTCTGCATTTCGTGTTTACGAGTGACAGATGGTTATACCGAACCAGAAGCTCGATCATGACTGGATACATGTATGTGATAATGGGTAGTTTCTCTTTCAACGGTAAGAACAGAATGAGTACCGCGCTTGCGTGCATAAAACGTCTGCGCATGATGAGTGTTACACGAAAAGGGTTGACGAATTATACGTGCCTAATTCTCGAATAAATGCTAGTGCGACAGAAGGATGTATACGTTGCATAACATATACAACTTTATAAAGTTTCGAGTTATAACAGGATACATTTATACCTGGAAAACCTACAAATCTTAGAATTTTCAGGGAATTTCGTTTTACGTTCGAAAATAAGGGATTTTCGTGGAATTTAATTAGAACTTACTCTAATTAAATTAAAAAAATTTTTTTAATTTTACTTTTAAATCCTGTTTCTTTCTAGAATCATTTTTTTAAATTACTTTTTTCTTAATAATGCAGAATGTTAATAATTAGCAATAAGTATGACATGCACATCGATATATATCACATATATTTTTTTATGTCTCGTTTAAAAAAAATTCAAAACTACATTATTATAGAAAACTCAGCAAAACAGAATAACTCACTGATATTACATTTTAGGGCGTTCTGCTTATACTGCACTGTAGATTTCGCGGCATCAATTGTAAAAAATGATAGATATAGCTAAAATTGTATCTATTGTGAAGTCTCTCTTGTATTAATTTTTAACATATGTTTTATTTTCATTGCTTGCACTGCAATTACACTCTTTTATTTCTAAATTGCATTAAAAAATTCTGTAATCGTTCATCTAATTTCGAACAAAAATACTTGAAAAATCCAAAAAGAGTTAAGAAATTTTTTTACAAGATTTCAGTAAATATGTTTTACATGCTGGAAGGGATAATTTGTGCTGCATATTGCCATGTAAGTATAATTTATATAAATATCACATAAATAAAATATTATAATTTACACATACATTATCAAACAATTTTTTGAAGAATCCGTTGTTGGTATGAAATATTACGTATTCTGATTTTTATTCCGAGTGCAAGATTTGTAATAAACGCATTAAAAGTTTATAGCTATTTAATGTAAAATTTAATGTTATTAATTGAATACACTATAAAAAATGTATTTTCTCAAGTAATAAACGTCTGTAGTATGTTCAAATAAGCGACAAATGATTTTATAATCTATTGTTTTTAAGCTAATTGCGTTATGTTATAGTATCTGTGATTAAATCAATATCTATTTTGATTATTAAATACAGCAAATTTTTTATTTCATTACATGTTTTTTTAATAAAAAA
>NW_017305779.1:6881561-6894715 GCF_001594115.1 Trachymyrmex septentrionalis | reverse complement strand
AAAAATTCCAATTTTTAATAATTTATTTATACTTGGAATATAATACTTACATAATCGAAACTGATAGACAATTCGATTATATTTCCAGTACCAAGCCTGGACTGGAATACAGCTTACCAAGATGACAGCAAGGCTTTTTTTGAAAGTGATACCAGTCAATCATGTATGATCTCTTACGTATTTCTATAGTCTATCAAAAGATTTCTGCAGAAGATTATCACATAAAGTTTTTTAAACCATTATATATCGCCATTTAAAAGATTTGTACATTATATTACAATATATTGTTTTGAAAAATGAAAAACGTGTCTGTTCCACTGCAAGTTCGCCTATGTAACAAAATATAAATATGTTAAACATAAATAAACTGAGAAGTATCAAATATGTTAAGATACTTATACAGGTTGCTTAAAATGCCATTTTTATAATATACAATATTTATGATTAACAAATAAAAGACATTTAAAAGAGTAATAATTCTTTAATACATTATTAATTGGTATTGACATATTATTAAAAACATAATAATTTATAAATTTATTGCATTTATATGAAATTAAACTTATTATATTAAATAGATATGTAGATATGTATCATGCAATAATATCCAGGACAACATGTTCAACATACACACTTTCACTAGAGAAACGTTAACATTCAATAACAATTCCTCGATTAGAGATACGAAAACGCGTGGCATACGTGGAGTAATAGCATTTTGTCTTTATAAAATTTATAAGTATATATGTTACGACAAATTTTATTTTACATACATATTCTTTTTTATCTACAAATTTTCGCTTGTTAATTATTTAAATTTACTGTCTAATATATCGTTATATATTTATGCATAGCACAGGAGTTAATTGTCAACATAATTTAATTTCTGATATTTCAACTGTTGACAAATAATGCACATGTAATGTCTCAACACGTTCAAAGTCGTACTTACTTCATATGTAAATCTTATCAATCTCTTGTTTGTGATGCTCTGTGAATTAGATGGCCAACTAGATGGTTTATTCAGAATATAAACACCTGTAGATGTCCGTAAGCATGCATTCCAAAGAGAACTGCGAAGCCACATGTGGCCACCGTGATGTTGTAGGCAAAGTCAGAAAATAGCTAGATGAAATAAAAGATTTTGTTGCAGTTCTGATGGACTTGGTAGTTATTTTAGTTATACGGCCCAGGCTCATTGCGAATATTTAGATAACAAGATAGACTTTCTATTATAGCAATACGAGCGACTGATATGTACTGATAGTTGCGAAGCTTTAAACTCGTCTTTGCAGTGATTTGCGCTTGCGCCACTTTGTATATTCTCCATGGAAAAAAATGGATTTACGTAGAAATGTGGTCTAAGTGAGTAACAAAAAACTTTGTGCGATTATCAAAAATGATATGATGCATCGAGAGCTCTGTCCTATTACCTGAAAGGTGCATTTTATAATAGCTCTCATGTTAGGGAGACACAAACACTGAAAGAGACATGTTATATTTAGATTGGACTGTTCTCAATTGTTTCAGAAAATCATAAAAAAAGATAAAATATGCGCAAGTTTACGAACGCGCGATTTGGTTTTTACAATGTATTAAAGAAAATATTATAGAAAAAAGTGAATGCTTTGAGGTATTTTGCGATTTTAAAAAAGAAAGATCTTTAAATAATATTTCGTATAATGTTATATATGCACACACACAAGGTACAATTTTTTAAATAATTTGATTAATAATGGAAACTTGGATTATATTTCTTATATAAGCGAAGAGATATCAGATTTCGGGAAGGTAAAAATCTGGAGATTATAGATGAAATTAAATGTACATGGATACTATTTAAGGTTTCGAAAATAATCACAAATTCTTGTTCTCCATAATATGACATGTTTTTTCGTATATGATGTAATATTTACTTAATTATAAAGTAACTGTCCGCAGCAAGTTTAAATATGCCATCGCGGTTCTAATAACCTAAAAAGTACATAAAAATTATTGATATAAAACGTTTATACAAATAAGTTTACAAAAAAATGTGCATACGTGTATAAAAAAAAATCAATTATACTAAATTTGACTTTATATATTTCTTAATACAATAATTCGTAAATGTTATGTTTAAATATATAATTTTTTCTTTGAAAATTATTCTTGGGAGATACATTTTATATATATAATTTTTATAAATATATATGATTATATATGTAATTGTACTTGCTTCGGTAATACATATACTATAATATATATTATTATATATGTGATATTTATAAAAACTTTTTTGTAAAATGTATACGGATAAATTTGCTTACGGCGCCAAAGCTGCTGAATGAAAGATCGATCACTTTACCCGCAGTGAGCTTCGTAGGATATCTGGCCATGGCGATTACTAGGATAAGATAACGAGCTTCTTTACTAGGTAAACAATACCAATCGATCGTGCAGCAAGTTGTATTTACTTTATTCCCCTGTTGTACAAAGTGCAACAAGTGCATGTATAGTATTGGCATTTATTTATAAAAAATTTATAATCTCTTTATTATATTAATATTAAATATTAAATATTGAATATATTTATAAGTATATTAGTCGTTTAAGTATATTATCTATTACTCTCCAGTTTACGATATTTTATTTTTATGTACGGTTCTATTTAATAATAATTTATATACCTGCACATTTCTATCATCTACGTACCCTACCTGACTACTTAAAAGTTCTCCAATGTAACATAATATAAAAATATTGAAGGTAAAAGATACTAGCATTATGCCATATGTCATAGAAGATAATGTATCATTCGATTCCCATCCCTATAAATTAATTATGTAACATATTATTTGAAAACAACGTGTACAAAAGATTTTTGCATATATGTTCAAAATATATATTAATAAATATTAATAAAATAAATGCAACTGCTGTTGCATACCGTTATCACATAATATCCAAGGAGACACAGTATTAAAGTACTTCCAATAATTTCAATAAAACACATTTCTCCTACAACGTCTTGTACCTGATGTAAAAATCTATAATTCGAGAAAGAAAGAGAGAGAGAGAGAGAGAGAGAGAGAGAAAGAGAGAGAGAGAGAGAGAGAGAGATTACTCAAATATATATTATAATAACGTTCCATTCTATGTTGAAGACTTTCAAAATTAATGTATATGCAAAATTAACTGTATAAGTTTAAACAATAATTTAAACAATAAATTTAGATAGATTATTTCTAAATTTAATATTCAACAAATAGATAATTGATCCCAACAAATATACTAGAAACAAAATTGATAGTATTTCAATGTAAAATTTTCATATTTCGAGATAAATTTTAATTCAATTTAATTTAAATTGTAAACCTAAAAAGAAATTTAAACTTAACAGAAAATGAGTAATAATTGCAATTACTTACTTACGTATTCTCACGTGATGCATGACAATCGCCGCCAATCTTCGAGCAATAGCACACTTCGACCATTGGTTTTCGATCGCTGTGTTTTCCAGCCAAACGGTCAACATTTTGAGTTGTCCACAAGCATGCATGGTGAATAATGCGGTGATCCCGCAGACGCTAGTTGTTACGATATATATAACGATGCCAGTCACTAAATGCATTGAAAATACGATTTCGTAAGCTGGACTCTGTTGCGGATCGAAGAAAATGAAGTAATTGCCCTGCACCAGCGGTCTGATCGACACGTTTCCAATTACAATCGTACCGCGGAGTATTGGTTTAATCAGACGATGAGTGAAACCGCTGGTGAACAGGAATAACAAAGTGCAGATGATGACAAAACGTCCTGCTCTGGCCTGGTCCAACATAATTTTACGATCGTTCGCGTCCCATACATTCCGCCAGTCTTCCTGCAAATGCCTCATACATTTTTTAATACGATCCTCCCGTAACATCAGTGTAAAATACATGGCAGGAACCATGCTGTAGAAGAAGAATCCTCCAATCATCCTGAGTCGGTTCTTAAATGTGTCCAAAATCAGAAACATGTATAGCACCCATGGTATCAGATTAAAGGACAATAGGAAGCAGCACGCAGTTCTGAGAAGTCCCCTGAGAAGTCTCGTCCATTTTCCGGGTTTCTCCATATTCGGCCACACACCGATCAGTCCCATGATAAGTCTGTGCACTTGTATGGTGTACCTAATGTCGTCTTCATAGTTAAAATTTTGTAAATTCGTCCGTTCGGTCATTGCATGCATAAGCCGGAGGAAAATGATTATTCTTTCCACCTGTTTACGAAGTGAACGTACGATCGCAACTGACAGATAAAAGTACAATGAAACGTACTGTTTTGCATTATGCACATTCTCGCGTCTGCGTGAATCATCTCCGTTACCGTAGTTTCTGTCACGGCGCAGTATAAAGTTTGGAACAAACGTCGCGTGCGCGCAATTTTTTTTCGATAGAAGATAATTATGGAATCGGATCGATTCATACGAAGCGGTCTTCAACAAAAGTATAAGTCTATCTTGTATCAGGTCATAGGTCGTAGGTCGTCAGTTATATTAAACCAACAAAATCACGTTAATCATTGTTGATTAACAAGTATTTACAAGTAACTTATGATTAGAAACTAAAAGTTCAAACATAACTGGATATTTATATATGTATGTGTTCATAGATATTCTTTTTTTTCTGTGATAAGAGCCGATGATGTAGCACGCTTGCATGCATTAAATGCGTGCGAATAATTACGGGGTTACACAAAAGAAGTGGAAGAATTTTACCTGTTACATTGTTGGATAAATGTAATACTGACTAGCAAAAGGAAAAATCGCCATACAATGCGTGACATTATAAAATTTGAACTCACGAACCAGAAAGAGCAATATCGAGTGTCATTTGTGCTGCATATTGCTGCGAACATACATGGAAAGACCGGTTTTGCTGAAGTATTTAAAAATTTGACTAAATACAGATCTAAAAATAATTTTGTTGGATTATCAAAATAATTATATGGGATGCTCAAATTGATTGCTAGGATGTTCTAACGTTTTACAACATTGTGCAACATGTTTGAGATTTCAACGTAATATTTTGATCGTCAAATAAAATTTTCCAGATTTGTATCAAGCTAAACTTTTAATACGTCACCAAAATTTTTCCGTATAAGTAGAATGTCATGTAATTAAAAATATAATATAGATATATAATTTATACACATACATTACTCTCACAGTAAAGTTAATATATTCACTGATACGAAAATTCATTTAATAAGTTATAGTTAAGTGTAACATAATAATAATATGAATATAAAAGTATATACACATATGTAGATATATAAAGATTATAAACATTCTGCTTCTAACAGAGAAATATAAATGATAAAAGAATTTAGAAAATGTATGCTTGCCTTAATTCATACTATTAGTAATACTATTTATATTTAGAAGTCCATAGATTTCAAGTCTTAATTTTTTACATATGAAATTTAATTCCTTATATTACATATAATATCCAATAATTTTTTTTATTAATCCATTGTTGGTAGAAAAGTTTACTTAATTACTTTAAATACAAACAAAAAGTGTGACATAACAGTACTAAATTTCAATATTTCTGATTGCATTCTGTGTAATTTATATCGCGTGATATATGCAGCATCAGAATATATTTTGAAAGAAAATATACGAATAATTGTCGATAAATTTCGATTTCTCTCAGCAAATATATTTTAGTATATATGTTAATTTTTTAACTATTTATTAAAATTACATTCGTTTCTTTTCAATAACTGATAACTAATTGGCATTTATTAGTGATCATATTAATAAATTTTACACTCGAATAAGTTTTATGTAGTTAATGTACGTAACATATTTAAGTAGGCGACTGATGTCTTAACCACCTATCAATTGGACAAAGAATGTGTGAATCATGATAGTTACAAGGATATGATATGCAATGACATTTACTCACGTCGCCGAAAGTACTGAGAGACAACTCAAAAAGATTTCCAGCGGTAAGTTTAATAGACGTATTGGACACAGCGATCATTAAAATGAGATCAAGACTTTTTCTTCCTGACAAACGATGCCAATCGATCATGTACGATTTCTCGCCAATCTTCTTACACTATTTACGGAATTACTTCTCTTATTTTTTTAAATATAAAATTATATGCGGTTAAAATTAACTTTTTAAAATAAATTATATATTTTACAAATTTATTATTATTATTACAATTCTGTTTCTGTTATTGTAAAAATACATGAGCCATTTTTCTTGTAGTACCAACAAGTGTAAATCTTTGTGAATTTTATTGTTTGAGAAATACTTATCATTTTTTTGTTTAATAAATGATCTGGTGTACACATATTAGTTTGTAACTTCAACGTTTAATTTTTACAATCAGGTGAAATTAAAGATCCTCTAATAAGAGCTATAAAATAAGATTAGATTGACGATGACATTTTTCAGTAAAAATATATGATTGTTTAGTATATACAGTCATGTTATATTTAAAATAATACGACTTGTACGTGTCGTGGTGTACACAGGTATATTACTTGATGAAAAATGACACCACAATCAAAATTTGAAATGTTATTTTACGATTTTGATTAGAGAATTTCTTGAATTTCTCACTCAGTTTCTTACGTATTCATCGGCAATGTCTAATAATCTCAAACAGATGCAACGTGTTCTTCATCTATCGATGTCATAGGATGACTATCATGTTCATGGAAAATATTTTCACGTTCGCATCGAAAGGTATCGCACTTGTTAATAGTTTGATACGGAACGCAGAGTTTCTGCATACCTCTTCCAGCCCTTTGTAATACTGATCCAGTTTCTATCGAAGGTTTAAATCGGATCAGAATATAAGAACCAACCAACTACAATCGAGCATTCCCCTATCATTCGACTGTAACAGGGGAATACTCGACTGTAATTGATTGGTTTTTACATTATAATCCAGTTTAAACTCTCGTTGGAAACTAGACCACTGATGTGCGTTGCTCTCTCGTGCAATCTGTATTTTGATAAAACTCAGCTGTTCATGCGTGAATATTGGTTAGGATGATAAAATAAACGCTGAATTATTTCTCTTGTTTATACAAATTAGACACTGAAGTTATGAACTCATGTGTATATCAGATCATTTGGAGAGCATACTGTCAGTGCTACCACATCATTCCATCCTCATTATTTATTAGACGTAAAACAAAGATAGAACGATGCAATAGCACTGACAGAGTGCGCACCTTTATTATAAGACAAAGAACTGATAATAAGTATTTCTTAAATAGTTAATTTCAATTATTATTGTTGCCATTATGAGAAAATGACCTATATATAAATGTAAAAACGTACTTGTGAGGTTTGGTAATAAATTTATCAACGCAAAGGGATACTCTTTAAATTAAGACTGTAGAACTTTACCTTTTCAGCAACAAGCTCGCCAATGTAACATAATATGAAGATATTGAACGTAAGAGATGTATATAAAACAACATATGTTACATAACTTGTCATATCTTTTCTCTCCCATTCCTGGAAAAAAAAAAGTAAAAATATCCTATAGATTATTTAAAATTATTTAAGATTATTTAAGATTATTGACATTGTTATTAATCGTGAACAACAATCTCTGGTATTGCTTCAAATAGTAATGCGCTTTACGTACTTACTGCGCTGTACGATATGCATACCGTGATAACAAAATATCCAAGAAAACACATGCTTAATGTACATCCTAAAATTTCCACCATAGATATTTCACGCAGTATTTTGTCCGTCAGCGTTATAAAACTGGAAGACAACCGATACGTTATCGCGTAGAAAATATTTTATACGAAAAGTACGATTTCGTTAAGTGTTCCTAAACAATTAAAAATAAATTGAAACGCTATTTAGAGATATATGAGTATGTACATGTTGAATGCAAGAGAAGCACCGACAATGCTCGTCGAAAACTAACTTACTTTAAGATTCGAACGTGCTGCTGCATAATCATTGCCAATCTCTCATCCACATTATCGCAAAAGTCTTCCCGTCCATCCACTAGATGTTCGATCCATTGCATTAAGACTTCTAAGCGGCCGTAGGCATGCATCGCGAACACGGCTGCTAAACTGCATGCACCGGTAGTGATAGAGTGCACAATGAAACCCGACAAGCATTGTACACAAAAAAAAATCTCACTGATAGGACTACGTCGCGCATCGACTATCATACTAGAAACAGGATACATTAGTGGTCGATATGTCAAGTTTCCGCCGTCTTCCGTGATCTTGCCGTTACTCAGCGGCAAAGCGAGATAATAGAAAGTAGCACCGCCGTACATAAAGACCGCACAAATCGTCACAAGACGTCGACCGAATTTTGCGCTTTTGATCATGATCATCCGATCATCATAATACCGAGTGTTAATCCAGTCATTTGCGATATGTTCGATGCCACTACGGATGTCATTTTCGCGGAAGATCAATGAGGAATATTTTATGACGGCCATTAAACAGAAATTTAGCGGCCCAGTGAGTTTCAAGATATTGTAAGCATCATCCATTTCAAGCACCAAATATATTGCGGAGGGTACAAAAAGGAAGCCGATTAGGCTGATGCAAATGACATTCACTAGCATATACGCGTATCTCTCTATAAATGAAATCTTGATTGATTTCGGCCAGGCACCGAGCGGTTTCAATATCCAACGATTCAGCTGGATGCTTAACCGCAGATCTTTCTTGTAATCGTTAACAACTGTCATTGGATTTACTTTCTCCATTATAATAGGTTTGTGCCTAGTTGAAATGATGAACGCTCAAAGATTACTGATAGGGTTGTGCTAGAACTAGTGTGTGGAAATTCAAAATGCGACTGCGCTGTTCCGTGTAACTTTCTTTCCAGGAGAGGGACGATCAAGTAACAGAGTACAAGTGAAGGGTAAACTTTCTAGACACAATTCTCAATTTCCGCAAAGGGGAATCAAAGTTTGCTCATGTGATACTACACCTGTCTGTTCTTGAATTATAAACAGAAAGATTTACATACTTTGCGGAGATTTTTTCCGCAATTTATCGGAGCAGATCGCAAGCGCTTTTTTCTTGTATGAGATATTATATGTGTGTATGAATACGATTTTACCTATAATGCTTATACATGAGTATATATAGAAATACAATTTTATAGAAATACAAATATTATTGCAATATATTTTTAACTAAAGAAAATACTTTATCTTATTATCTTATGATAAACAATTAGAAAAATTATTTAATGTAAAATATTAAATAAGATAGAATTACGTTCAAATATATTATTATTTATATTATTATTTAAAATTTAAGTAATATATTTAAACGTATTTTTATTTTATTTAATACGTTTAAATATACATGTACATATAGATATTTATATATATAATTGTTGTAAAATATATTATGAAGACATTTTAAAAATATTTTGTTTTGTTGTTTTATATTGAAATATCTATTATTTATAAATATATCAAGTAATAAAATCTGTACCTGATAATACTATACATATATGAAAAGATATACACATTCAATCTTGAAATACAGGATGAACTTCCAGTATTTTGAAATGATAAAAAATAAAAACGAGCAGTAACATATTTCTAGATATTTTTAATGTAAAGAACGACTAAAATTAAAAAATTATTTGCAAAAATTTCCAAACTTCCACATGAACACTTATAGTGGTTTTTAGATCATTGAAAGAAATTTCCCTAAAACCCGTTTCCCGATGATGTTCTTGATAGCATTCCTTTGGATTTCTTCTGAAAGTTACCCAAAACAATTTACTTAATCAAGATATTGGTCGTAAACGTTTTGCGCAACTAAACTGTAGCCGTCACATTAGTGTCATGACATCATTGATGACATATTTCAGCAAACATGATGTGAAGTGGAATACCTACATAATATCCTTCATACAACTAAAGGTGCTCATTTAATATTAGATAATTAAAAAAAAATCTTTTTAATTGTTCTTTACAATAAAAAGAAATATGCATTTATGTTTATTTTTATTTTTTGTCATTTCAAACTATCATAAATTTCATGTACATCTTATAATACTAGATAATAAATACAATAATACAATATTATATACCTATTTTGACATATTGAAGCATTATTAAAATGCGATAATTTAATATGTTTGAAATTTATTGCTGTTGTAATTCATGAAAGATGTTATACCAATTAATAAGTATAATTTTTTGCAATTTTATTTTGAGTATTTCTTATTGCACAATTTTATATCGTATAATAATGTATGAAATGTTAAGAAATATTTTCGTAGAAAATATGCAAAAAATATTTTATTCTCCTATTCAATAAATATTTAGTAAATTTTAATTAATTTTTTCTATTTTTAAAATTGCATTTATTTTCTTTTTTTTTTCAAAATGTATCAAATAACTGGCATCAAATAATTGACTTTTTATTTGCAATCGATAATCATGTTAATAATTTTTACATTTTAGACAATCTTTATGCAGTTAATGTACGTAGCATGTTTAAATAAGCAACAGATGTCTTAACCACCTATTAATTGGATAAATAATATATAAATCATATTTCTCGATAAATACTGATAGATATTGACATTGCGTTACTCACATCACCAAAAGTACTGAGAGACAATTCGAAGAGATTTCCAGCGGTAAGTTTAATCGATGAATTGGACATAGCGATTATCAATACGAGGGCAATACCCTTTCTTTCTGATAGACGATGCCAATCGATCATATATGATACTTCCCCGATTTTCTTGCACTGTTTACAGATTATTTTTCAAATTATTTTTAAGATTATTTTTCTATTTTTTTTTATATGATATAAATACACAAAAAGAATTAATTCTAAATAAATTCTTAATTATACAAATTTCATTATTTAATATAAACCGTATAGTGCATAACCAATTATAAAAATAAACCGTAAAAGTGCACTTTACTAAAGTTTATTATTAAATTTATCATATGTGCGTAGGCAAATGCTTCGATTGTGAAGACTTTACCTTTTCGGCAACAAGTTCACCGATATAACAAAATATAAAAATATTGAACGTAAGAGATATAAGCAGGACAATGTATGTTATATAACTTGTAGTCTCTTTTGTCTCCCATTCCTAGAACGTGAAAATTGCTATATTCGACATATAAACTGTACGCATCGAGTACATTGTAAATCGTAAACGTTGATCTTTGACATAGTAATGCACTTTGGTACGTACTTTTTGTACAATATGCATACCGTAAGAGAATAATATCCAAGAAAACACATATTTAACGTACACCCTACAATTTCCACGATAGATATTTCACGCAATACTTTGTCCGTTAGCGATATAAAACTGGAAAAAATAATGTATACATTATTACATAAATATACCCAGTCGATATCAGAAGTAACATAACATCAATATTATAATTTTGCACTCTATCGTGCATCATATCAAATCATATTTATGTTGTACAAGACGAGAAAAGATTTAGGGCTTTCGAAAATAAAGTACTTCGAAAAATCATCGGGGCAAAACGCGATGAGGAAACGGGCGAATGGAGAAAATTACACAACGCAGAATTACATCAATTATATAATAGTCCGGATATTATTAATGTCATAAAATCGCGTCGATTAAGATGGGCAGGTCACGCGGCGCGTATGGATGAGAATCGAATTGTATATAAAGTACTAATTGGTAAACCGGATGGGAAAAGACCATTGGGTAGACCAAGACGTAGATGGGAAGATAATATTAGAATGGACCTTAACAAAATGGGGTACGAGGGTCACAAATGGAGGGATCTTGCTCAGGGACGGGAACAGTGGCGGGATTTGGTATTTGCGGCAATGAGCTTTCGAGTTCCTAACGCCTAATAATAATAATAATCGTTTATGTTATATTATATTACATTTATATTATTGAGATTAAAATTATAACATTAATATTATATTACCTTTAAATAGTGTCGACTGGGCAAACACATGAGAGACGCGATTTTGTTACTTGTTCGTAAATAATTAGAAATTAATTAAAGCGCTTTACATATGTGTAAAGTGTGTTTTAATTCATTTTTACTGATATTTTAATAAGAATTTTAAGAAACACAGACAATCCATGTCAGAAAGTAACTTACTGTAAGATTCGAATGTGCTGCTGAACAATCATTGCCAATCTCTCATCTACGTTATCGCAGAAATCTTCCCGACCATCCACTAGATGCTCGATCCATTGCATTAAGACTTCCAGACGGCCATAGGCATGCATCGCGAATACGGCTGCTAAACTGCATGCACCGGCAGTAATGGAGTGTGCTATGAAACCCGACAGGCACTGAATCCAAAAGAGAATCTCACTGATGGGACTATGTCGCGCGTCGAGAATCACACTGGCAACTGGATACACCAATGGCCGATATGTCAGGTTTCCATCACTCTCCGTAATCTTGCCTTTACTAAAAGGCAGAGCAAGATAATAAAACACGGCACCGCCATACATAAAGAATGCGCAGATCGACACGAGACGCCGACCGAACTTGGCGTTCCTGACCATAATGATCCGATCATTAGAATGTCGAGTATTTATCCAGTCGCTTTCGATATGCCTGATACCACTGCGGATGTCATTCTCGCGGAAAATTAGCGAGGAGTATTTAACAACGGCCATTAAGCAAAAACTTAGTGGACCGGAAAGTTTTAAAATAAGATATACATCATCCATTTCAAGTAACATGAAGATTGTGGAGGGTACGAAGAGGAAGCCTATCAGACTAGTGCAAATTACATTTACTAGTCCGTACGCGTATCTCTCCATACGTGAAATTTCAGTTAATTTCGGCCAGACACCGATCGGCTTCAGTATCCAACGATTTAGCTGAATGCTCAACTGCATATCTTTCTCGTGATCGTGGACTGTTGCGATAGAACTTGTTCTTTCCATTATGGAAAATTTCCTAGCATGATTGAAGTGACAAGAGAGCTCGATGATAACTAAGAGGATTGCGCGAGAGATTTGAGCGAGGAAAGTCGCGTCTGCGCGTTCCGTACTATCCGTACTATTCCTCTTCTAGGAAAAAGATAGAACACAGAAGGGTAAACTTTACAGATGCTATTCTTGATTTCCGTAAGAGGGGTTCTTCATGTGGTACTTCACATGGTA
>NW_017305779.1:6880182-6881461 GCF_001594115.1 Trachymyrmex septentrionalis | reverse complement strand
ACAGATGCTATTCTTGATTTCCGTAAGAGGGGTTCTTCATGTGGTACTGCCCTTGTCTGTTCATGAATTAAGAATGGAAAAATTTACATTTTTCACAAAGAGATTTTCCGCGATTTATTGGAGCGTATCGCAACTGGTTTTTTTCTTACGTAAGATATTATATGATATTAATGGAGATGAATAGAATTTAGTATTTAATATATTACATAATGCTTATAAAAACATTATATAATATATTTCTTAATAAACAAAATGCTTTGTTTTATTTTACGATGTGTTTCCAAAATTGTACACATTATTTTATTATTAAATATATTATTCAAATATCATTTAAACAAAATTTTTTAAATATGTATATTTTTATAGAAACGTAATAAGAAAAGAAAATTTTTGTTTAATCCTTTGTTATTGAAGCATCATTTATTTATTATGCATAATGAAATAACGCTGTACGTATCTAATGATACTATTCAAATATTTATTATCTGAGAATATTTTCCAAATAGTATCATAAATAAAACTGTGCAATATTACATTCTTTGACTTTTATTCGGAGCGCAAGATTTGTTGAATAAATATATTTGATATTTACTACTGTTTTGTGTAAGATTTAATGTCATTAAATGAGTACTACTATAATTCAAATTGTACTTTCTAAAGTAGTAAGCGTCCGTAGCATATTTAAATAAGCGACAGATGATTTGATAACCTATAATTTTTAAGATAATAAGACGCACTGTAATAATTTTTACGACTAAATTTAAAAAATATATTTCTAGATCGTAAAATGCATCAAATTTTTAATTCCATTATATATCTTTTTGATAAAAAATTAAACCATGGAATTTTATAGAACATTAATATATAATATTTAAAATTTAAATTCCTTCTTTACAATATTTATACCTGGATATAATACTTACATCACCGAAGCTGCTGATGGACAATTCTATCATATTTCCAGCAGTGAGCCTAGTAGTCGCATTGGACATACAGATTATCAAAATGACAGCAAGGCTCTTTTTTTCTGGAAGTCGGTACCAGTCAATCATGTACGAGCTTTCACGTACTTTTATAATCTATCATAAGATTTCTGCTATAGATGATGATATGATGAAATGCTTTTTAAATTATTTGATGTTATTACATATCGCCGTTTAAAGGACTCGTACATTGTGTAACATTGTTTTGAAAAATATTGGATGTACCTGTTCCGTTATAAGTTCGCCTATGTAACAAAATATGAATATGTTGAACGTAAGCGAAGCGAGGAGTATCA
>NW_017305779.1:6846388-6880082 GCF_001594115.1 Trachymyrmex septentrionalis | reverse complement strand
AATTTTTTGATACATTGTTAATTGATATTGATATATATGCTATATTATTATTTTAATAATATAAGAATTTATGAATTTATTATATTATAAATCATTTAGCATTTATTATTAATAGCAATATATTACATTAAATTAAACTTATTTTATTAAACAGATATATACCATCATGCAATAATATCCAAGAAAACATATATTTAACGTACAGCCCACAACTTCCACTAAAGATATCTCATGCAACAATTCCTCGATTAGAGATATAAAGCTAAAAACGGATAGAACAATTTCTTCTTTATAAAATTTATAAGTGTATATTTTATGACAAATCTCTTATTATATACATATATATATAAGTACACACATGTATATTCTGTTTATGCATAATACATTACTTAATTGTTGACATAATTTAATTTTTGATATCTCAACTTTTAACAAACAATGCATATGCAATATTTCAATACGTCCGAAGTTCATACTTACTTCAAGATACGCATGTGTAATTGTATTATTTTAGCTAATCTCTCGTTCGTGGTGTCGTTGACGCCCTCTCGACCATCGACTAAATGGTTTATCCAGGACACGAGCACCTGCAACTGTCCACATGCATGCATTGCGAGGAGAACTGCCAAGCTACACGCAGCCACCGTGACGTTGTGGGCGATAAAGCCAGCAAATAACTGGATGAAATAGAAAATCTCATTAACCGGACTACGACGAGCATCGACAATCACACTGGGCACTGGAAACACCAGTCTGCGATAAGTGAGATTGGTACCCTCCTCTTTGATCCTCGCGCGAGTCAGTGGCACCGCCACGAAATAAAACGTGACGCCACCGTACATGAGGACGCTGCAGATGACAACCAGCCGACGGCCAAAGTTTGCGTTCTCCAGCATGATTCTTCTTTCATCTATGTATCTCACGTTTTTCCAATCACTCTTAATATAATCGACACATTTGCGAATGTCATTTTCGCGCAAAAGCAAAGCGCAGTATTTCAATACGGCCATGAAGAAGAATGTAAGAGCGCTACCAAGCTTCAACTGATTGTAGAAATCCTTGATCTCCAGGACGATGTATATGCCACTGGGAATTAGGAGTAAAGCCAGCAATATGTAGCAGATTACATTCAGCATCCTATACCACAGCATCTCAATCGAGGATTGTGTCAGCGGCCACGTGCCGATTATTTTCATGATCCAGATATTTAGTTGCAAATTAATTCGAAAATCATTCTTATAATTCTGATTGTACGGTTTGGACTTGTTGCGAACATCAAGATATCGAGGTAGACTCTCCATTATCGCAGTACGAGTGATTGGTACGTACTGACAGTAGTAAGGCTTCAAGCTCATCATCGACATGATTTGCGCTTGCGCCACTTTGTAAATCCATGGAAGAAAAAAAGGGATTTATGCAGAGATTTTCTAAGCGAGTAGCGGAAAACTTTGTACGATTATCTGAAAAGAGTTCGTAGTGCTTCAACAACCGTTTTGTTTCCTGAAAGGTGCATTTTATAATACCTGTCATGTTAGTAGACACTACGAAGGAGACAATACAGTGTTATATATAGACTAGATCCGGTTATAGAAAATTATGGAGAAAGAAAAAATGTCATTTGCAGGCTAACAAACGCGTGGTTTGGTCTTTACAATATTTGGCAGGAAGAAAAATATATTCAGTAGAAAAAGAATGAATTGTGCTTTGAAGTTCGCTATACGGGCTCTAAGCGCTACGGCAGACAAAATTTCTGTAACAATAACCATAAGATATAAACTTAAGCCAATGCGTCAATCAAGCTTTAGAGTTACGTAATCTAACGAAAATAGCAGTAAACTTAAGACAAATTTCAACCAGTCGAAATTTACGTTATAGATAAATTTGTTGCTATTTCTATTTCTGTTAAATTAGGTAGATCTAAAGCAATATCCTGATTGGCTCATCGATTTAAATTTACGTCTTACGGTTACTGTTACAGAATTTTATTTGCGGCAAACGGTGGTTCAAATATTATTCTGTACACTGTTATATGTATATACTCACATATATATGGTTTATATATTTTATTAATAACTTTACTAATAGTTGATACTTAAGTTAATTTTTATAAAATTAATAAATAATAATAAGGTTTTGTAAGTATAAAACAATATAGGCAAAAGAAGGGCAAAGAGCCAGCAAAGAACTTTAATTTAAATCATAATATTTATATAATAATTACAACGGACAAAACATTTTGATATACATATTCAAACATTGCTATAAATAAAAAATATATATAATATTACAAAATTCGTTATAAGTCTAAAATACGTATTCTTCATTTTGTGTAGTGCGCTGCGATTCAATTATATCGGAAATCAAAGTAGTAAGAAAGTAATATTCTATATTCTGATACTACTTTGATTTTTTATATAATTGACTCGCAGGGCACTACACAAAATGAAGAATACGTATTTTAGGCTTATGACGAGTTTTGTAATATTATATATATATTTGGTTTATAGCGAGGTTTGAATATGTTTACCGCAATATTTAGAATAACTCGAGTGGAGTCGAAACGTATGTTTTGTCCTTTGTAATTATTATTTGAATTTTATTTGATTTAAATTAAAGTTCTTTGCTATATTACTCTTTGCCCTTGTGTTACCTGTATTGTTTTATATTTTGTATACATGTGAAAAGAGATATCAGATTTCGGGTTAGTAAAAATCTAAAGATTAAATACGAAATTGAATTTACGGAGACTATTTTTGAGATTTCGAAAAAGATTACAAAAACTTATTCAGCATAATGTGACAAGTTCTTTCGTATATGATGTATTAGCTCAAATACAGAGCAACTGACGCAGCAAGTTTAAATATTCCATCGCATATGTTATAATAATCTGAAAATTAATAAAAGTTACTTGCATAAAGCGTTTATACAAATAATCGTTTATAAAAAGATGTTTATGAAAAGGAATAATTACCGTGGAATGATATTATATTTATCAATAAATGAATATTTTTAAAAATTATATGTAAATATAAAATATTTATCAAGAAATAATTCTTACATGATATTTTAAACATGTGAATCTTACAGAAACTTTTCTTATTGTTATAGTGTGAATAATATAAGCGGACAAGAAATTGCTTACAGCGAGGAAGCTGGTGAAAGAAAAATCGATCACTTCACCCGCCGTGAGTTTCGTAGAGTATCTGATCATGGAGATAATTAAGATAACGAGCTTCTTTATTGGGCAAGTAATACCAATCGATCATGTAACAAATATACTTACTTTATTCCCTTATTATACGAAATGCAACAAGTACAGTATAGTATTAGCATCTTGTTACTAAAATTTTACTTCCCTTATGTATATTATTCTCTTTTTAAGCATGTTATTTATTTATAATAAATGCATGTTATTACTTTTTATAATACTATATTATATTTTTATGTACTTTTTCGATTAGTAATAATTTTTATACCTCCATATTTTTTTATCACCTATGTACCCTACTTGACTAATTATAATAAAGTTTCCTAATGTAATATAATATCAAAATATTGACAAAATATTGTAAAAGATACATGTATTAAGCAATATATTACAGAAAATAGTATGTCATTCAATTCTCATCCCTAAAAAATGTATTGTTATTTAACTGCATATATTACTATTTAAAAATTAAAAGCAACGAGTATGAAAGAGATTAGTATATTCTATTAAAGAAAAATATAAGATGTTAATGCAAATGCACTGCTGTTGCGTATCATTAACACGTATCCTAAAAGACATTAAAGTATTTCCAACAACTTCAAAACAACATATTTCTGCTATCTGATGTAAAAATCTAGAATTTGCCATTATTCAAATATGTATCACCGTAAGTTTTCGTATTGTATATAAGAAATTTTTAAATTTAACATATTTAATAAAAATATTTAATTATATATGGCTAACAAATAATTCAAGGATTAAATTTACCTAGAATTTTTCTAAATTTAATTTCCAACAAATAGATAGTTTATTGCAAAAAGCATCACAAACGAAATTCATAGCATTTAAATATAAAATTTTTATTTTTTAAGACAAATTGAAAACCTAAAAAAAAATTTTTAATTAGTGGGAAACGAGTAATAAATAACTCAACTACTTATTTACGTATCTTTATGTGATTCACGACAATCGCTGTCAATTTTTTAATAATAGCGCGTTTTGATCATTTGTTTTCTTGTGCAAGTTCTCCAGCTAGATGATCAACATTTTGAATTGTCTGCAAGCGTGCATGGTAAATAATGCCGTGATACCGCAAACGCTGGTTGATATGATGTGTATTACGACACCAGTCATCATACGCATCGAAAAAACGATTTAGTAAGCTGGATCCTCTAAAAAGTTTTGTCCATTTTTCGGATTTGTTCACATTTGACCACGCACCGATCACTGATCAATTTGTGCACCTACATGGTGTACCTAATATCATTTTTGTAATTCCATCTGTGCATGCATATGGATGAACCGGAGAAAATCTTTCTCCTTCTTCTTTTTACATTGATTATGAAACTGACGTATAATCGCAACTAATAGACAAAAGTACAACAAAAATTGATTGGTATTATGCACGTTCTCGCGTCTGCGTGAATAACCGTCGTTACCACAGTGGTTCTGTCACAGCACAGTTTAAAGTTTGAAACGAACAATTGCGTGCGCGCTATTTTTTGTCCACAGAAGATAATTATGGAATAGTATCGATTCACACGAGACGGCCTTTAGCAAAAATACAAATGTCTGCCTTCTGTCAAATCATGGATCGCAGAGGACTATATTGAATCAACGTAATTACACAAATTATTAATTAAATCAAGTTTAACATAATGATGTACTCGATTTTCAAAATTAGAAATCATGTAATTTTGTTAATGAAAGTTAATTAAAAAATTATAAATCTTAAGTGAATGTAAAATATATCAAAAAGTTGTTTGATTTTTTACAATAGTTGTAATAAGTATAGGATTATAATAAAACGATCAATCTTTTATCTTGTTATTTGTTTAAAAGATAGCGTCAATTACAGATTAATATCGAGTATTGTACTATTATGACAATTATTTCGTCAAAATTATGCAAATTTTAAGAGCATATTAAAGTACGCCATCGATGTTTTAACGATCTGTGAAATAATGAAACATGCAACAATTCACTGCTTGCACATAAAATAAAATAAGCTTTTATACTTACGTTACTGAAAGTAGGTAGAGATATGTCTATCATTCTGCCTGCTGAAATTTTTGCCGGAATATTGGAAACTGCCATTATTAGTATTAAAGAACGGGCTCTTCTGTATTGAAGATGATACCAATTTGTCGTGGACGTCATTAATCCAACCTTGATGCTCTGTTATAATTAAGTAAGTATATATTAAAAAAAAAATGTTTATAAAAATGTTGGTGCCTAACTTATTGCAAGTAAATATAAACACTTGCTACCTGATCTGTCAATCGTTGACCCACATAACAGTAGGTAAAAATGGAAAAGATGAAAGATGTAAGCATCACAGACATAGTTAACATAGCCGTCGAATCATTATTTTGCCATTCCTATGAGGTTAATAATTGCAATACACGAAGCTAATAATTTATTTTTAATTCTTTTAAATTTTTAATTTGATTTAAATACTATCAGTCTTAATTTTCATGTAAAAATTAATTGTCAAATTATTACGCCTGAATAAAAGCTTTTCAGAAAAAATTTGTAGTTATTACCATAATAATATAATACCCTGAAAGACATAAGAGTAGACTAGAGCCCATTATTTCCACTAACCATACATATCGCATAGTTGCCTCTACTTGTGTTAGAAAACTGTAAATGAAACAATTTATCTATTTAATAATTTAAGATTTATGAACGTTCATTTAATGATTTATTCAATTTTGTATTTAAAGTATTACACCGTAATAGAATATATTTAATAAATAAATAGTATATTTAATATATTTTAATATTAATACTTAAATAAAATTATAGTTTAATGTTTGTTTTATAACTGTAATAATTACAATGTATTAGTTCAGTTTTTGTAATTTTAATTTAAACATTTTGATAATTTTTTTTCTAATATAGTTATAATATGAAAGAAATACAACTACAATAATGATATGCTAATTTGATTATCAACTACAATTTGTAATTATTTATTTAACGAAATAAGGCGTTTAGATAACACTTCCTCTTTTTACATATTTTTGTCTCACCTTTTCACTTTTATTTGATGCTGTACGATATCAGCCAACAATATCGCGACAGCTCGATCGTTAGAATTCGATATGTTGTCGAGATTCTGAAGTTTGCCCATTATAACGCTTAATTGTCCACAAACGTGCATGATGAAAAATGCAGCCAAGCCGGCCGCACCGATTCTTGTCGAATAGGTAATTAATCCTGCAAAGGCTTGCAGAGTAAAGACGATCTCGTACGCTGGTGACACTTGTCCATCAAACTTAATGAAGTAACTCGGCAATGCCAATGCTCTCACCGTGATGTTCTCCGGTGTGAGCATACGACCCTTCGAAAGTGGTATAAGTATTCGATAACCTAATCCGCCAGTATACATGAAGACGGCAGAAAAAATCGCGAACTTTCGTCCTACTCTCGCTGTAGACAGCATCGCTTTTCGATCACTTTCATTTACTGTATCGCTCCAATCCTGACGCGCCCGATTCAGGCAAGATTGAATTTCCTTTGCGTTGTTCAGGATTAGGAAATACTTCATCCAACCCATCGAACAATTCACAATCGGCGCAAGCAGTCTGACTCTACGTTTAAATTCGTATTCCTTTAGAAATACTCGTAGAAGACTGGGCAGAATGATAAATCCGAATAAAAAATGACAAATGACGTTTTGGAAGCGGGTCGCAATTCTTTCCATGTTGGAAGCGTCATTGGGATTCGGCCACGCGCCGATTGATCGCAGAATAATGCGAGTCACATGTACGGCGTAATTGAAGTCTTTATCGTGTTTGCTCGTCGTTGATGAGCTTTTCATTATTAGCTTCAGTCAATATTTCTTTTTTTTTCACGCTTAATTGAATTCTCGACCGCAAATTTTGAGTTTATATTGTTACTTTCCAGACACTAAGAATTTTTGTTAATGTTGTAGCGTTTGGGGTTTATAAGTGACAGATGGTTAAGCGAGACTAAACGTTATAACATAACTGGACAGATGTGTTGATAGGTAGTCTCCCTTTCTGTGGTAAGAGCAGAAAGTATAAAGCGCGCTTGCGTGCATTAAACGTCTGCGCATAATGACGGGGTTACACGAAAGGGGTTGACGAAATTATCGAATAAACGCAATATTGACGGATAAAGAGAAGTTTCGTTATGTGACGCATGACATTGTAAAATTTAAACTCACGAATGTGAAAGGGTAAGGTCAAGTGTCGTTTTATATGCTGCATATTACTGTGTACATCAATAGAATGTCATGCAAGTACAAAAATATATTGTAATATTATTCTATACATACATTATCTTTACCGTAAAGAGTTCATTGATATGAAAATTCGTTTATGTATAAGCGCGTTTTGATCATTTGTTTTCTTGTGCAAGTTCTCCAGCTAGATGATCAACATTTTGTATTGTCCGCAAGCGTGCATGGTGAATAACGCAGTAATGTCGCAGACGATGGTTGATATGATGTGTATTACGACGCCAGTCACCATATCAAAAATACGATCTCGTAAACGGGATCCTCTGAGATGTTTCGTTCATTTTCCGAATTTGTTCACATTTTACCACACACCGATCACTTCCATGATCAATTTGTGCACCTACATGATGTGTGTACCTAATATCATTTTTCTAATTGAAATTCCGTAAATTCGTTTACTCAGAGCATGTATATGGATGAACCAAAGAAAATCTATTCTTCTTCTTCTTTTTCTTACGTTGTTTATGAAACAGACGTACAATCGCAGCTAACAGATGAAAGTACAACAAAACTTAATTTGTATTATGCACGTTCTCACGTCTGTGAGAATTACCGCCGTTATCACAATGGTTCTGTCGGCGCAGTCCAAAGTTCAGAACAAATGATTGCGTGCGAACAATTTTTTGTTGACAAAAGATAATTATGGAATAGTATTTATGGAATAGTATCGATGCACACGAGACGGCCTTTAGCAAAAGTATAAATGTCTACTTTGTGTCAAGTCATGGGTCGTAGATCGATGGTTATATTGAATCAACGAAATTACACAAATTATTAATTAAGTCAAGTTTAACATAATAATGTACTTGATTTTCAAAATTAGGAATCATGTAATTTTTTAAATAAAAGTTAATTAAAAAATTATAAATTATAAGTGAAAGTAAAATATGTCAAAAAGTTGTTTGATTTTTTTACAATAGTTGTTATAAGTATAGGATTACAATAAAACAATTAATCTTTCATTTTGTTATTTGTTTCAAAGATAGCGTCAATTACAGATTAATATCTAGTACTGTACTATTATGATAATTATTTCGTCAAAATTACGCAAATTTTAGGAGCATATTAAAGTACGCCATCGATGTTTTAATGATCTGTGAAATAATAGAACAGGCAACACTTCACTGCTTGCAAATAAAATAAAACAAGCTTTTATACTTACATTACTGAAAGTAGGTAGAGATATGTCTATCATTCTGCCTGCTGAAATTTTTGCCGGAATATTGGAAACTGCCATTATTAGTATTAAAGAACGGGCTCTTCTGTATTGAAGATGATACCAATTTGTCGTGGATGTCATTAATCCAACTTTGATGCTCTGTTATAATTAAGTAAGTATATATTTTGTAAAGAATATTTATGAAAATGTTGATGCCTAACTTATAGCAAGTAAATATGAACACTTGCTACCTGATCTGTCAATCGTTGACCCACATAACAGTAGGTAAAAATCGAAAAGATGAAAGATGTAAGCATCACAGACATAGTTAACATAGCCGTCGAATCATTATTTTGCCATTCCTATGAGGTTAACAATTGCAATATACGAAATTTATTTTTGAAATAATTTATTTTTAATTTTTTTTAATTTTTTTATTTGATTTAAATGCTATCTTCATTTTCATATAAAAATTAATTGTCAAATTATTACGCATGAATAAAAGCTTTTCAGAAAAAATTTGTAGTTATTACCATAATAATATAATACCCTGAAAGGCATAAAAGTAGACAAGAACCCATTATTTCCACTAACCATACATATCGCATAGTTGCCTCTACTTGTGTTAGAAAACTGTAAATGAAACAATTTGTCTATTTAATAATTTTTTATTTATAAACGTCTATTTAATGATTTATTCAATTTTGTATAGAAAGTATTACACTGTAATAAAATAAATTTAATAAATAATATAGTGTATTTAATATATTAAAATACTAATACTTAAATAAAAATTTAATGTTTGTTTAATAACTGTAATAATTACAATGTTTCAGTTTTTGTAATTTTAATTTAAACATCTTGATAATTTTTTTTCTAATATAAACATAATATGAAAGAATTACAAATACAATAATGATATGCTGATTTGATTACCTACATCAACTATAATTTGTAATTATTTATTTAACGAAATAAGGCGTTTAGATAACACTTTCCCTGTTCATATATTTTTGTAGACTCACCTTTTCACTTTTATTTGATGCTGTACGATATCAGCCAACAATATCGCGACAGCTCGATCGTTAGAATTTGATATGTTGTTGAGATTCTGCAGTTTGCCCATTATAACACTTAATTGTCCACAAATGTGCATGATGAAAAATGCTGCCAAGCTGGCCGCACCAACTCCTGTCGAATAGGTAATTAATCCTGCAAAGGCTTGCAGGGTAAAGACGATCTCGTACGCTGGTGACACTTGTCCATTAAACTTAATGAAGTAACTCGGCAATGCCAATGCTCTCACCGTGATGTTCTCCGGTGTAAGCATACGACCCTTCGAAAGTGGTATAAGTATTCGATAACCTAGTCCGCCGGTATACATGAAGACGGCAGAAAAAATCGCAAACTTTCGTCCTACTCTCGCTGTAGACAACATCGCTTTCCGATCACTTCCATTTACCGTATCACTCCAATCCTGACGCGCCCGATTCAGGCAAGATTGAATTTCTTTTACGTGGTTCAGGATCAGGAAATACTTCATCCAACCCATCGAACAATTTACAATCGGCGCAAGCAGTCTGACTCTACGTTTAAATTCGTATTCCTTTAGAAATACTCGTAGAAGACTCGGCACAATTATAAATCCGAATAAAAAGTGACAAATGACGTTTTGGAAACGAGTCGCAATTCTTTCCATGTTGGAAGCGTCATTGAGACTCGGCCACGCGCCGATTAATCGCAGAATAATGTGAGTCACATGTACGGCGTAATTGAAGTCTTTATCGTGTTTGCTCGTCATTGATGAGCTTTTCATTATTAGCTTCACTCAATATTTTTTTCTTTTTTCACGATTAATTGAATTCTCGACCGCAAATTTTGAGTTTATATAGTTATTTTCCAGACACTATGAATTTTTGCTAATGTTGTAGCGTTTTGGGGTTTACAAGTGACAGATGGTTAGTTGAGACTGAACGTTATAATATAACTGGACAGATGTGTTGATAGGTAGTCTCTCTTTTTGTGGTAAGAGCAGAAAGTGTAAAGCGCGCTTGCGTGCATTAAACGTCTGCGCATAATGACGGGGTTACACGAAAAGGGTTGACGAAATTATCAAATAAACTCAATATTGACAGATAAAGAGAAGATTCGCCATGTGACGCATAACATTATAAAATTTAAACTCACGAATGTAAAAGGATAAGGTGAAGTGTCATTTTATGTGCTACATTTTATGTGCTACAAAATATATTGTACAAAAATACAATATATTGAAATACTATTTTATACATACATTACCTTTACAGTAAAGAGTTCGTTGATATAAAAATACGTTTAATAAGTTGTAAACGCGATGTAATAATAATATAAATACAAAAATATATATATATAAATGTATAAATTATTATACATTCCCCTTTCAACACAAAGGAATATAATGATAAAAGATTCGGAAAAGTGATGTTTGCGTTAATTTATGATAAATACTATTGATTATTGATTAATGATGTTATTCACATTCTTAAAGTTATAAAGATCAAATAGATATTTAAAAAAATGTCTAGTATATTGTTTATCTCACTATTGCATTACTCGTTCCGTTTATAGAATAACAATAAGATAATTAAATAAACATTTTGTAATAGTTTTCTACAATTATTTAGATGATTTCTAATTCAAACAGGAAATAAAAATGATCAAATCTATATATAATGATATGATACGTTATTGTATGAACGAAGTATATTTGAATCGAGATCTATATTTTGCAAAATATCTTATTTTTCCGAGTTAATATTTGAATAAAAGTAAATTTGCATTATGTAATTTTGTTGTTGTATACTTTTACTTTATATTAATAATTCTACTAATAATTAATGTTTCTACTAAATAACGTTATATGTTCCTCTATCTACAAAAAAAAATACAATCAAATATTTGTAAATATATAAACGATTATTTTCCATCATTTTTCATATGTCACAGCCATTTTAACAATCTGGAATATAGTACACATTTTGAATCATTTTTTACAAGTAAACCCGTTACTTACATCACCGAAAGTTCTGAAGGACAAATCGAAAAACTTTCCGGCTTTTAATTTTGCTGGGACAATTGACGTAGCTATAACTAATATTAGTGCTCGTGCTTTCGCTTTCGGAAGACAATATCAAAAGCCACTGTACATACTGTTAATTTCTCTCTCTAATTTTAGTAAAACAAGTTACACGATATAAAATAAAAATAAAAAAAAAATATCCGATATATTATCTGCTTTACTTATTAAATTCGTTATATGGATTTATATAATATGATACCTCTATGAAAAGTTGTTCACCAATAAAACAAAAGATATAAATATTGAACTTAATATAAATATTGAACTCAATATAGATATAAATATTGAAACCCAATTGATGTAAGCAGAATAAGATAGGAGCACATAGATATAACATTTTGGTCTTCCCATTTCTGCAAGATTGATAATTATATTTATTTATTTTGCATACACACAAATACACACACTCGCACGCGTGTGCAAACATTACTTAATTATTGACGTAATTTAATTTCTGATATCTCAATTTTTGACAAACAATACATACGCAATATTTCAATACGTCCGAAGTTTATACTTACTTCAAGATACGCATTTGTAATCTTAGCTAATCTTTGGTTTGTGATGTCGTTGACGCCCTCTCGACCATCGACTAAATAATTTATCCAGAACACGAGCACCTGCAACTGTCCACATGCATGCATTGCGAGGAGAGCTGCCAGGCTTCATACGGTCATGATGTTGTGGGCGATAAAGCCAAATAACTAGATAAAATAAAAAATTTACTGGACTACGACGAGCATTGACAATCATACTGGGAACTGGAAAGACCAGCCTGCGATAAGTGAGATATTCTGCTCTTTGATTTTCACGCGAGTCAGTCACAGCGCCACGAAATATAACACCGCCGTACATGAGGACACTGCAGATGACAACCAACCGACGGCCAAAGTTTGCGTCGACCAGCATGATTCTTCTTTCATCCATGTATTTCACATTTCTTCAGTCACTCTTAATATAACCGACACATTTGCGAATATCATTTCTGCGTAAAAGCAAAGCGCTGTATTTCAATATGGCTATGAAGAAGAACGTAAGAGCGCTACCGAGCTTCAATTGATTGTAGAAATCCTTGATACGTAGGACGATGTATACGCTACTGGAAATTAGGAGTAAAGTGAGTAATATGTAGCAGATTACATTCAACAGTTATACTACAACATCTTAATTAATGAGTGTGTCACATGCCGATTATTTTCATGATCCAGATATTTAGTTGCAAATTGATTTGAAGATCATTCTTATAATTCTGATTGTATGGTCTTGTTACGAACATCAAGATATCGAGGCAGACTCTCCATTATCGAAATGATTGATATACACTGGCAGTAGTAGCTTCAAGCTCGTCACGACATGATTTGCGCTTGCGTCACTTTGTACATCCAGAAGAAAAAAGGGATCTACGCATAGATTTTCTAAACGAATAACGGGAAACTTTGAGCGATTATCTAAAAAGAGTACGTGGTGCTTCAAGAATCGTTCCGTTTCCTAAAAAGAGCATTTTATAATAGCTGTCATGTTAGTAGACACTATGAGGGAGACAATACAGTGTTATATATATGGTAGACTAGATCCCGTTATGGAAAATTATGGAGAAACAAAAAACGTCATTTGCAGGCTAACAAACGCGTGGTTTGGTCTTTACAATATTTGGCAGGAAGAAAAATATATTCAGTAGAAAAAAAATGAAACTGCGTTTTGAAGTAGTTCGCTATACAGACTCTAAGTCGGCTACGGTATTCAAAATTTCTGTAATAATAACCCTAAGATGTGAACTTAAGTTGATGAGTCGATAAGGCTTTAAATCTAGGTAATCTAACGAAAATAGCAGTAAATTAATCCCTAACACAAATCTTAACCGGAAATTTAACTTATACAGTAAATAAATTTGTTATGTCTATTTTTCTTAAATTACTTAGATCTAAAGCAATATCTTCATTGGCTTATCGGTTTAAATTTATGCCAAACGGTTACTGTTACAGAATTTTGTTTGCGGCAATCCTAATGGTGTTTAAATATTATTTTGTATTATATATCGTTATATGTATACACGTACATATACGATTTATTTATTTTATTAATAACTATATTAATAATTGAATCTTAAGTTATATTTTATATATGTATATGTGAAAAAAAATCAGATTTCGGAGTAAAAATCTGACGATTAAATATGAAATTGAATCTACCGAGGCTAATTTTGAGATTTCGAAAAAGATTACAAAAACTTATTCAGCATAGTATAACAAATTTGTTCGCATATGATGTATTCACTCAAATACAGAGCAACTGTCCGCAGCAAGTTTGAATGTGCCATCGCTGTTCTAACCACCTGAAAATTAATAAAAGTTATTAGCACAAAGCGTTTATACAGATAAGTGTTTATAAAAATTTGTATATATTTATGAAAAGAAACATTGCCGCAAAATGATATTATATTTATCAATAAAATAATAGTTTTAAAAATTATATTTAAATATAAAATATTTGTCGAAAAATAATTCTTACATGATATATTTAAATATGTGATTCTTATAGGAGCTTGTTAATAAATGCAATTGCACTGCTGTTGCGTACCATTACCACGTAATATCCTAAAAGACATATTAAAGTATATTTCTAACAACATATTTTGAAACAACATATTTCTTCTATCTGATGGAAACATGTATCTGATGTAAAAATCTAAAATTTGCGACTATTCGAACATGTATCACTGTTACTTTTCGTATTGTACATACATTAGACTTTTTAAATTTAAAATATTTGATAAAAATCTTTAACTGTATAACGCTAATAAATAATTCAAGAATTAAATTTACCTAGAGTTTTTTTAAATTTAATTTTCAACAAATAGTTGATTTCAAAAAGTATCACAAATGAAATTCATAGTATTTTAGTATAAAATTTTCGAGACAAATTGTAAACCTAAAATGAAATTTAGAATCAATAGGAAATGAATAATAAATAATTCAGCTACTTATTATATTTACGTATTTTTATGTGATACACGACAATCACTGTCAAATTTCGAGCAATGGGGCGATTCGATCATTGGTTTTTTTTTGCAAGTTTTCCAGCAAGATGATCAACATTTTGAATTATTGGCAATCGTGTATGATGAATATCGCCGTGATGCCGCAGACATGATCGATATGACGTATATTACGACGCCAGTCACCATGTGCATCGAAAATATAATCGCGTAAGCGGGGATCCTCTGAGAAGTTTCCATTTTCTGAATTTGTTCACATTCGGTCCACACACCGAATATTCCCATGATCAATCTGCACAGTGTACCTAATATCATCTTCGTAATTGAAATTCCGTAAATCCATCCGTTTGATCAGAGCATGCGTATGGATGAACCGAAGAAAATCTATTCTTTTTCTTCTTACGTTATTTACGAAACGGATGTACAATCATAACTGACAGACGAAAGCATAATACAACAGAACTTAATTTGTATTATACACATTCTCGCATTTGTAAACCATCGCCGTTATCACAGTAGTTCTGTCACGCAGTTTAAAATTTGGAACGATTGCGTGCGCGGAATTTTTTGTCGACAAAAGATAATTATGGAAAAAGATCGATTCATACGAGACGGCTTTTAACAGAAGTACAAATGTCTATCAGGTCATGGATCGAGAATTATATTGAATCAACGAAACTACGCGAATTATTAATTAAGTCAAGTTTAACATCTTGATGTACCTGATTTTTTAAATTAGGACCTTACGTGTAATTTTGTTAATAAAAGTTAATTAAAAAATTAGAAATCTTAGGTGAATGTAAAATATATCGAAAAGTTGTTTGATTTTTTACGATAGTTGTTATAAGTAGTGAAAGGAGAAAATTATGATTACAACAAAATTAGTCTTTCATCTTGTTATTCGTTTCGAAGATTGTGTCAATTACAGTTTAATATCGAGTACTGTTACGATAATTATTTCATCAAAATTATGTAAATTTTAGGAGCATATTAAAGTACGTCATCGATGTTTTAATGATCTGTGAAAATGGAACAGGCAACAATTCACTGCTTGCAAATAAAATAAAACAAGCTTTTATACTTACGTTACTAAAAGTAGATAGAGATATGTCTATCATTCTGCCTGCTGAAATTTTTGCCGGAATATTGGAAACTGCCATTATTAGTATTAAAGAACGGGCTCTTCTGTATTGAAGATGATACCAATTTGTCGTGGATGTCATTAATCCAACCTTGATGCTCTGTTATAATTAAGTAAGTATATATTAAAAAAAAAATGTTTATAAAAATGTTGGTGCCTAACTTATTGCAAGTAAATATGAATACTTGCTACCTGATCTGTCAATCGTTGACCCACATAACAATAGGTAAAAATGGATAAGACGAAAGATGTAAACATCACAGAGTGAGTTAACATAGCCGTTGAATCATTATTTTGCCATTCCTATGAGATTAACAATCACAATACACGAAGTTTATGATATAATTTATTTTTAATTCTTTTGAATTTTTAATTTGATTTAAATACTATCAGTCTTAATTTTCATGTAAATATTAATTGTCAAATTATTACGCCTGAATAAAAGCTTTTCCGAAAAAATTCATTGTTATTACCATAATAGAATAATACCCTGAAAGGCATAAGAGTAGACTAGAGCCCATTATTTCCACTAACCATACATATCGCATAGTTGCCTCTATTTGTACTAGAAAACTGTAAATAAACAATTTGTTTATTTAATAATTTATTCAATTTTGTATTTAAAGTATTACACTATAATAAAATATATTTAATAAATGATGTAATATATTTAATATATTAAAGTATTTATATTTAAATAAAATTATAGTTTAATGTTTGTTTAATAACTATAATAAAATTATAATGTATTAATTAGTTTAATTTTTATAATTTTAATTAAGCATCTCGATATATTTTTAATATAGAATACGATAGAACATAACTGCAATAATAATATGCTAATTTGATTACTTACATCAACTACAATTTGTAATTATTTATTTGACAAAATAAATCGTTTAGATAACACTTCCCCTTCTCACATATTTTTGTAGACTCACCTTTTCACTTTTATTTGATGCTGTACAATATTAGCCAACAATATCGCGACAGCTTCATCGTTAGAATTCGATATGTTGTCGAGATTCTGAAGTTTGCCCATTATAACGCTTAATTGTCCACAAACGTGCATGATGAAAAATGCAGCCAAGCCGGCCGCACCGATTCTTGTCGAATAGGTAATTAATCCTGCAAAGGCTTGCAGAGTAAAGACGATCTCGTACGCTGGTGACACTTGTCCATTGAACTTAATGAAGTAACTCGGCATTGCCAGCGCTCTCACGGTGATGTTCTCCGGTGTGAGCATACGACCCTTCAAAATTGGCATGAGTAGTCGATAACATAGTCCGCCGGTATACATGAAAACGGCAGAAAAAATCACGAATTTTCGGCCTACTCTCGCTGTAGACAGCATCGCTTTCCGATCGCTTTCATTGACCGTATCGCTCCAATCCTGATGCACCCGATTCAGGCATGATTGAATCTCTTTTGCGTGGTTCAGTATCATGAAATAGTTTATCCAACTCATCGAAGCATTTACTATTGGCGCAAGCAGTCTGACTCTACGTTTGAATTCGAGTTCTTTTAAAAATACTTGTAGAAGACCCGGCACAATGATAAATCCGAATAAAAAGTGACAAATGACGATTTGGAAACGGGTCGCAATTCTTTCCATGTTGGAAGCGTAATTAGAATTCGGCCACGCGCCGATTGATCGCAGAATAATACGAGTCACTTGTACGGCGTAATTGAAATCGTTATCGTGTTTGCTCGTCGTTAATGAGTTTTTCATTATTAGCTTCACTCAATAGTTTTTCTTTTTTTCACGACTAATTGAATTGTCGACCGCAAATTTTAAGTTTATATTGTTATTTTCCAGACATTAAGAATTTCTGTTAATGTTGTAGGGTTTAGTGACAGATGGTTAAGCGAGACTAAACGTTATAACATTACTGGATATATGTGTTGATAGATAGTCTCCCTTTCTGTAGTAAGAACAGAAAATGTAAAGCGCGCTTGCGTGCATTAAACGTCTGCGCATAATGACGGGGTTATACGAAAGGGGTTGACAAAATTATCGAATAAACGCAATATTGACGGGTAAAGAGAAGGTTCTCCATGTGATGCATGACATTGTAAAATTTAAATTCACGAATGTGAAAGAGTAAAGTCAAGTGTCGTTTTATGTGCTGCATAGTACTGTGTACGTCAACAGAATGTCATGTAAGTACAAAAAAATATTGTAATACTATATTCTAAAAGTACATTACCTTCACAGTAAAGAATTGATATAAAAATACATTTAGTAAGTTGTAAACGCGATGTAATAATATCATAAGTACAGAAGTGTATATATGTAAATGTATAAAGATTATACATTCCGTTTTCAACACAGAGGAATATAATGATAAAAGGTTAAGAAAATTTATGCTTGCGTTAATTTATGATATTAATAATGCTATTTTCATTTAGCTGAAATCTGTAGATTTCAAATCTATATTTTTTTACATATAAAACTTAATTTTTTTATCTAATGAACTACTGTTTTAAATACTGGTTGTGCGTAATATATTCAGATATGCCACCGATGTTCGCATAATCTAAAAAAAATATATAATTACATTTCCAATGGTTTACTTGTTTGTAGTAATTAAAAAACCATAGCATTTTAACAAAATATTTGAAGCGCACTTACAGCACCGAAACTATTTAAAGATAGATCCATAAATTTTCCCGCGGTGATTTTAATGGGAATACTAGACATCGCGATTATCAAAACGAGACCGCGAGCAGTTTTGTGTGGAATTCGATACCAGTCGAGAGTACAAAAAGTGATGTACATCTTCGTGCTCTATAATGGGATAACATAATAGATATCAGTGAGTCTTACCAATATGATAAATTAACAATTATCGATCAATACCTGATCCGTGAGAAGCTCACCGATGAAACATAGTATGAAGATATTAAAAATAAATGTTAAAAGAAGTATAGTATACGTTAGCATAGATACTGCATCATTATTTTCCCATTCCTGTAAAATGAATATAAAAAATGATTTCTATTAATTAATTTCTTTTAATATAAAGATATATTTAAATTATGTTAATAATATAAAAATTATAATAAAATTATATGATTTAATATAAAAAATATATTTTAGTTATATTAAATTTATAATTTTTTGTGTACCATTATTATATAATATCCAAGAAGACACAAGATGAACGTACACCCGACTACTTCCACCAAACATATATATTGCAAAATTTCTTCTACCTTGCTTAAAAAACTAGATTGCATTAATAATAATATTTTATTCTCAGTAATTTTTTTTTATATTTATAAAATAATAATTATAAAATTTTCTCGCAAGCAACATCATTAGTGTAATAACGTTACCTTTTTATCCGGATATGTTGTCTCACGACAGATGCCAATTTCCCATTGGCATATTTATCAGAGAAGTACTTAGCCTGCGTGAGATCTTCCATTCTAGTGATGAGAATTTTTAATTGACCACAGGCATGCAACACCAGAAGAGCTGCCAAGCTATAGGTTCCGCTGGTTGCCGAATATTGCACAAACCCGGAGAGAAACTGGATTGAAAAGATAATCTCGTAAGCTGGCGTCTTCTGTGGATCGACGTATACATAATAACCATCGAATCCCATCGGTCTGATTGTCACATTTTGCGGCGTGACGATGACTCCGCGAGATAATGGCACGATTGTGCGATATGAAAATCCGCTGCCATATACGAAGGCTACGCAGAGGATCGCAAGGCTGCGTCCAATTTTTGAATTGCTTATCATGATTCTGCGGTCTCCAATCAGACTTGCTTTATTCCAATCTTTTTCTATGTGCTCGATGCAATCTTTGATTCGATCACTTCGGTAAATTAACAACGTATGCTTTAGCACCGCCATCAAGCAGTTGCACATAGGACCAATCATCTTGATACGCCGACGCGCATTTGATTCCTTGAGGAACATCTTAAGTACGCCCGGCACAAAAATGAAGTAGAGTAGGACCTGAGACAGAATCCTGAGCATCTTTGCCTGGATAATTCTAAGAGTAGATGAATTTCCAGGCAATGGCCATAAGCCGATCAGGTTTAGAACACCACGCGTAACATTCACAGTGCGTTTGATATTGTCACGATGAAGGATATTCACGTTCATAACTTTAAAATCTACTTGATCTTGACGTCGTCGACGAAGAACTGATCGGACGTACCGTCATGAAGTAAAAATGCAAATGGTGATGCGCTTGCGTCTTCAATGAGAGCGGAAGAAGTGAGGGACTGATAGGTACAACGATTGTTACAATCTTTTCCCTCTTGTAAATCACGAGAAAGTTGTGCAAGTTATTGTTGGGGACGTTCGAGGAAGCATTTACCGTGACGGGAAGTCTAGCGACTTTAGAAGGCACACGAGAAAATAGGGAAAAAAAAATAGCGAGCACACAAAGGAAAACTACAGATGTTCTATTGATCTTTTAACGGTACGTTCATCATTTCGTGTTCAATAAAATATTTTGTCATGGAAGGTAAGAAACAAAGTAAGGATTCGAACAACAATTATAAATGATTGTAAAAGGTATAAAAAGTCATATTAATGCTAATTTCTTTTCTTAGTATTATAGACGTCAAATAGTTTATTAATAGATTATAAAGATCAAATAGAAATGTCTGATACATTGTTTACCTCTCATTATTGCATTACTTGTTCTTCTTTACAGATTAACAATAAGATAATTGAATAAAAATTTTGTAATAGTTTTCTACAATTATTTAGATGATCTCTAACTCAAACAGGAAGTAAAAATGATCAAATCTATACATAATGATATGATACATTATTGTATGAGCAAAGTATATTTGAATCGAGATCTATATTTCGCAAAATATTTTATTTTCTGAGTAAATGTTTGATAAGAGAAAATTTGTATTATGTAATTTTTTTGTTGTATACTTTTATCTTTATATTAATATTTCTACTAATAATTAATGTTCTACTAAATGACGTTATATGTCTACGTCTACAAAAAAATACAATCAAACATTTTTGTATAAAGGGTTATTATTCCATCATTTTTCGAATAAAATTAAGATATGTCACAGCCGTTTTAACCACCTGGAATATAGTACACATTTTCATTAATCATTTTTTATAAGTAAATCCGTTACTTACATCACCGAAAGTTCTGATGGACAGATCGAAGAACTTTCCGGCTTTTAGTTTTGCCGGGACAATCGACGTGGCTATAACTAATATCAGTGCTCGTGCTTTCGCATTCGGAAGACGGTACCAAGCCAATGTACATACTGTTAATGCTAATTTCTCTCCCTAATTTCAGTAAAACAAGTTACAGGGTATAAAATAAAAATCAAAAAGAAAAATATCCAATATATTTTCTATCTTATTACTTATTAAACGCGTTATATGGATTTATATAATACGATACCTCTATGAAAAGTTGTTCACCGATAAAACAAAAGATATAAATATTGAATCCAATTGATGTGAGCAGAATGAGATAGGAGCACATAGATATAACATTTTGATCTTCCCATTCCTGCAAGATTGATAATTATATTTGTTTATTTTGTACACACACAGACACAGATACACACACACACACACACACACACTCGCGCGCGCGCGCGCGCGGAATATGTTTTAAATGTAATAAAATAGCGTCTATGTTTAAAATTGTGCGAACTGTTATCACTGCATAATTATTTAAGCGCACCGTGATGACATCGTGTCCTAGAAGACATACAATAATCGTACATCCCATCACTTCTAATAAGCTTGTATATTGTAAAGTACTTTGCACCAATCGTAAGAAACTACAAAGGGACGCGTACAAATTTTTATTAGAAAATCTTTTAACCTGTTATATTAAAAAAAAATTTAATAATAAAGCAAAACAAAACACAATATATTAATGTGATGTATTAACTTTATGTGAAATTCAATTATTTTGTTCTATTTAACGGATATGTTTTATTTAACAGATGATCATCTCGATACAAATATGAGAATGTAAAAATAGATACAAATATAAGAATGTGATTGATACAAAATAAATAAGACTTACTTTCGCATCTTTATCTGATGCTCCACAGTGAAGGCCAGCTTTTTATCTAAATTCTTTTCTTCTGTTTCGTTTATGAGACTGTTTATTAACGTCATCAATATTTCAAGCTGCCCACATATATGCATAACGAAGAGAGCGGCGAGGCTGCAAATCACCACTGTGATGGTATACTTGATGAATCCGGAGAAGAACTGTATAAAGAACATGATTTCGTACGCTGGACTGATTTGCCCGTTAAATAGAACAAAATAACTCGGGCATGGCAAATGCCTAATTGTGACGTTCTGATTGGTGATGGTTTTTCCCTTGCTTAACGGCACAATTGTACGAAAATATAAGCCGGATATGTACATAAATATGCCGCACAGAATGAGCAAACTTCTTGCAGTCTTGGCTTTATGAATCATGGAATTACGAGCACTGATACTTATGACATTTCGCCAATCGTCCTTCATTCGTGTTAGGCATTTTCTTACTTGATTTTTGCTAAGCACCAAACTGCTGTACTTGAGGACCGCCAGTATCGTGAACATTACAGACGAAATAAGTTTCAATCTGATGCGGGTTCGTTTTTCTACAAATACTATGTACAAGATTGTCGGGATTAGTTCGCAACCGAGGAGAAAGTAGCAGCCTGATATTAGTGAGATCCTTTTTAAATGTTCAAGAAACGAAGATTCTGTCTCTGGCCAGATACCTAATAGACGGCAAATAACGCGATTTAGTTGTATAGTGTATTTTATGTCGTTCACATAATTTTCATTTGGATACATTTCTAATGTGATTATATCGTATTTTTTTATAAGAGCGATTTTATGACGTTATGACTTTGTGTTGTACAGAATGTAGTACAACTCGCGAAAACGACCAGAAGAGTCTTCTTTCGTCACTGATCACAGCGAGCTACCTTCCAGTCAGAGGATAACTTGGTACGCGCTTGCGTTCTGAACAACTGCTCACAAATAGATAATGAGATGCTCTTGGAATTCTCGAGTAAGCACAAAATGAATAAAGTTTAGAAGTTACTAAGGATCGAGGAGAATTGCTTCCTATAAATTGTACTTTTTATCATCAACCTTCCCTAACTATAATAACCAGAAAAGTTATTATGTACGTATAACTCCGTTTCTTTCTCTTTTGTAAACTTGGTATTGTCTCAGTCGTATTTGCAATATGATGACGCAAGATAATAATCAAATGGTAAAGTATATACACTGAAAAAAATCTTAATTTTGAAGAAATATTTCTTTACTGGTATTAAAAAAATTTTTTGTTTGGATCAATGAAAATTTCTTTGAAAATGAGATACTGTACAATATCTTATTTTCAAAGAAATTGTTATTGATCCAATGAGATAATTTTTTTGAATACGAGCAAAGAAATATTTTATGATACGAATTTATATTTGATACATGTTACTATTTCTTAAAATGCACATATATATATAACATATACATAGCATTAAAATTAGAATCGAAATATTTAATTGAAATACTGGATTATATACTTTGATGCATATTATAAAACATGCAGCTGTTTTCATAATTTAAAATGTTTACTCTTTAAACATATTTATAATGTGTTTATAAGAATAAGTTAACGCATATTTAACATATATTTATATATATTACAGAATTACTTCAGAAATAAAAGCACACATTTATTGATAAAAGCGTGTTTTGAATACGGGCCTTAATATTTTATTTCATGAATTTCGATTGATAATCAAACGATTGATTGCGACGCAAACACTTACAATCAGATCTTGCATGTGTTTGCGTTTATTAGAATTTAAACGATACGTGGAAAGCAAGGGCTATAACAATAGGATTTCTGAGGAAAGTTGCTTATTGAGAGGGACAAGCGTTTTCTAAGAAAAGTATCCTTACTCATTTATCGGACTTCGTACTAACTAGGAAAAAGATCATGTTTATCTTTATGTCTTTGTAACTTGCGATAACAACGTAATGCTGATAAGGAAGAAATAATTTTAGTTTTCGTATATATTGAATATCCTGATTTGTATAATTCAACTAATATCAATTACTATCAATTAATATCAATTCTTTAATTTTATGGAAAAAGTAACTGGTATGTGATTATTCTTAATACAAATAAAAGTACATATTAATACGTGTTAATGAATGCTTTACATAATATTTGTGAATTTTTTAATGAAATATAATTAAATACATACATTTAAATAATATTTTGTATTATGTTGCAATATGATTTTGTGTTTGATTTTGTATTTATATACAATTGATTAATTCATACTATATGATGAATATGTCGAGCACAATTAACGTTATAATTTAAAAATTTAATAATTCAGTCGATTACATTTCGAATCATATTAAAATATGTCCCAGCTGTTTTCATAATCTAAAACATTTTCAGTTGTTTTCTCCTCTAATTTATTTTCAATTAATCATATTTAATGTTATTATAATACAAATAACAAGAATATGTCAAATAAAATTGGCATATAAATTGATATAAAATTGACATGCAAATAATATGATACTTATTTTATAAAAAATAATTTTACCTTAATTATCTATTGCTATTAATGAGCAGAAAACATAACATTGATATCGTTTAACGCTATATAATTAAGGCAAAAAGACAAATGGCTTATATGCTTAATGAAGTTTGCATTACAAATATCAAATATTTAGACAGTCTTGTAGGAATAATAAAATTAATTCAAAGATATTTTACTTACATTACCAAATGTCTTGAGCGAGAGATCGACAAATATTCCAGCGGAGATCTTTGACGGCGCGTTAGACATACGAATCAGTAATATGACGCTACGCGCTTTTTTGTACGGAAGACGAAACCACTCAAGCTCGCAAGAAGCAATGGCTACCTTTTCTGCCTATCATTGGATTATTAAAAAAATTTGTTTTTATCAAATTTTTATTTGCTACTTCAAAAATATTGCAATATGTTTCATATGTTTCTTTTACGATATATTTATAAAGATATTTATATGTATAACTCATTTTACACGTAGAAATTGTCATAAGATTTATGTAAAATTGCATATTTGCAATTTACAATTTTAATTGCAAATAATTTGAAAATAAATTATTTTAATCATAAAATGTTATTATTGTTATTTTCATTATTACTATTTATGTTCTAAAAACTGATCACGTTAATTTCCGTGAAACTTACCTGACTAGTAAGCTGTTCACCGGTGTAACAAAATAGAAACGTGTGAATTATCACATTTGTAATGCTTATGCAGTAAGTGCATACAGTTGCTATATTCCTATTTTCCCAGTCCTGCAAATATAAGTGCTTCATGTAATTATATTGTTAAATTATTACTGTAAAATCTGAAATGACTATTTGTTAACAAAACATACATTTTTATAAGAATTTAAAGTTTGAGTTCAGATAAGAAAGTTCTAAACTGTGAATAATTATCGAATTTTTGTTTTTTTCCTATTTGTCATTTTGCAATATGCCAAAATATTTGATTTATTCCGTTATTAAAATAAATTGACAAACTTACGAACCACTAACATAAAATATACTAAAATACAGAGTGACGCCGTGTTTACTGCAATTTCCAGTATATATACTTCTTGCAAGGTATGTTGTACCAATCGTAAAAAACTGAAATGCAATTATCGATAATAATAATTAATTTGATTTAATAGAAAAAAATAAATATCAATAAAATGTGAAAGAATAGAAAGCTAATATTTACCATGACATTGTTAATAAATATTATGATAATAAGTACGCGTAATAAAACGTATAAGTGCTATACTATCAGCGTGAATAATATGTTAGTAAGTGGGCTTACTTTCGCACTCTCATTTGATGATTCACTATTTCAGCTAGCTTTGTATTCATTTCATGTTCCTCTTGCCATTGTACGAGTGCTGTCATTAAACTGATCAAGATTTTCAATTGGCCGCACGCATGTTCCACAAAAATCGCCGTGAGACCGCATGCACTTGTCACAATCGAAACTGGAATAAATCCTATTACAAACTGGATTATAAAGATTGTCTCGTAAACAGGAGTGACTTGCACATCGAGGGAAAAGAAGTAACCCGGACAGGAGAAGTGTCTTATCGTGATGTTCTGATCGGTGATAATCTTTCCCTGGAACAACGGTAGGATTGTTCGGAAGGTAATGACAGCACTATACATGAAAATTCCACAGATCGTAATCAGACGCTTTCCCATTCTCGCGGATTTTAGCATAATATTTCGTGAATCCACATTGAGAACGTTCTCCCAATCCTCCTCAACGTGCATCAAACACCTCTTGAGTTGATCATAGCGAGATATGAAGATGCCATATTGACTAACGGACATAAAATCGTAAAGAAGAAAAGGAATCATTTGCAGTCGAATGCGCGACGTTGCTTCTATAAACCAGTAAAGGATACTGGGCACAAAGTCGCAAAAGAGAAGAGTGTAAGATATACAAATTAGCAAAAGATTGTAAGCCTTCTGGTATACAGATCTTTCTTTTCTGATGGAGGGCCAAGCGCCGAGCGCGAGCAACAAATTGCGAATTGGTTGCATGACATACAAAATATCATATTGATAATGTTCATTTCGCAGCATTTCTTTAGATTTCGACGAATATTCTACGGTTATACTTTCGAGCTTTATCCACTTTATGCACTTAATATAATGCCTGCGCGCTAACTGAATGCCACCGAGACACCGACCGTCGAAGAACGACGCTGACCGCAAAGTCGTCAACTCGTCGCTCGCGCACATGCTTGCGCATTTTAAAGATTTAACTGTCGTATGAAGAGAGAATAAAAGCAAAAAAACTTGTAAATGGAGCCGTTTGCAAGAGTCGAGATTGCATGCCATAAAATGTATTTTCCATTAACCTTCCTTACTGTAGCAACTAAAAAAGTTATCAGATATTACTCTTCTTCCTGTCTCATAGACTTGGTATTATTTCAGTCACAATATCATATCTGACACTAAAATGATTTCTATATTACGCATTTCTACATTCTATAGGATAATAAAATCGTAAGTATATATGATACATATTTACATCACATTAATCTACGTTAACAATAATTGATAATAATTATTATCAACTATTGTCATAATTGTAGATCTACAATATAGAATAGACTTATAATATAGAGTACGGAAAACATTTAAAATACATATACTAAATATAGCAAAAAATTAATTAAAATAGGGTTGCGAAATAGATATAGCATAATAAGAGACAGAAATTGAAAAGGGATTTTAATGATTGATAATAATTATCAGTAACAGAGATACTACAGTAATAAAATTTATGAGGAAAGTAAGTAAAATTCTCAGTACAAATAAATGTACGTAATAAACACATTTGTGAATGTATAAAATTATATGAATTGTTCATTGAAATATAATCAAATATATATATATTTAAATGATATTTTATATTACATTTAGATTGTTGTTTTTATGGTTTTGTATTTTACTCATCCAATAGATTCATATGGTGGATCGAACAATTAACATTATAATTTCAACTAATAGAATTTAATGATTTAATCGATTACACTTCGGAGCATATTAAAATATGTCCCAGCTGTTTTTATGACCTAAAACATTTACAATTATATTTTCCTGTAATTTTTAATTAACCATATTTACCGTAATTGCAAACATCAAGTATATATTTAATAAGTTGACTTATACAAATACAATATTTATTTTATAAAAAAAGATTTCATCTCAACTATCTAACTACTCATGGATTTAAAATGTTAATATTTATATCGTAAATTTATATTATAATTAATATAAAAATATAAATAGCAATATATTTTTTATTAAGTATATTTTATGTAAAATTTCAATATATTTAGACAGTCTTTTATGGAAATAATAGAATTAATTTAAAATTAATTTTTACTTACATTACCAAATGTTTTGAGCGAGAGATCGACGAACTGTCCAGCAGAGATCTTTGTCGGCATGTTAGACATAATAATCAGCAATACAACGCTACGCGCTTTTTTGTCCGGAAGACGATACCACTCGAGCATGCAAGATGTAATAGCTACCTTTTCCGCCTATCGTTGAATTTATCATCACGTAGCAATGGCCATAAAATGGGTTTGTATCATAATTTCATTTGCTATTTCAAAGATATTGCAACACGTTCCCTGTATTTCTTTTTCACGATATAATCATGAAGATATTTATAAAACTTATTTTAGCATGCAATAGTAACTCTTTCAAAATTTTTAATTTAAGTAAAATTGAATTTGCAGTTTTAATTGCAAATAATATAAAAATAAATTATTGTAATTATGGAACATATTATTGCTATTTTCATTATTATTACTTGTGTTTTAAAAAATGGACACATTAATATTCGTGAGACTTACTTGGCCGGTAAGCTGTTCACCAGTATAACAAAATAGAAACATGTGAATTATTACATTTATAATGCTTATCAAATATGAGCATAGAGTTCCTATATTCCTAGTTTGCCAGTCCTACAAATATAAATGCTTTATGTGGTAATCATATTATTATTGAATAATTACTGATTAACTATAAAATATATATAAAATTTGAAATAACTATATTTTGTCAATAAAAAATATACATTATTATGAGAATTTAAAATCAAGTAAAAAATTCTAAATTGTGAATAATTATCGAATTTTTATTTTTTCAATTTTTCATTTTAATATGCAAAAATATTTAATTTGTTCTGTTATTAAAATTAATTGGCAAACTTACGAACCATTAACATAAAATACACTAACAAACAGATTGTTGTTGTATTTATTACAATTTCCAGCATATATATTTCCTGTAAGGTATGTTGTACTAATCGTAAAAAACTGAAATGTAATTATCAATGATGACTATTAATGCTACTTAAACTAATAGAAAAATAAATAAATATCAATAAAATGTGAAAGAATAAAAATTTTTACCAAGCATAATATTGTCAATAAGTATTATTATTAATAACATATATTATTATTAATATGTAATAAGTTTATTAGTATAAGGTAAGTCGGAGGAAGATGCCATAGTTAACTTTGGATCGAGATATTTTTTCAACCATTCTCGATATATAAAAGGAAATAAAATCAATAAAAAATTTGATTAGTCTTATTTATTGCTGTTTAATTACAGAAATGTAAATATCTTGTAAGAATTTTTCGCAATAAAAAAATAAAAACCTTTCTAAGTAGCATCTTACTCAACCTATTGGGTAAGATGTTACGAGATCTATAATAAGATTCCCTAACTGATTTTCACTAAATAAAACATAATATATAATATATAAATATTAAAAATTCTATTAAATATTATTCTCAACAATAAAGAATAGTTTCTAATAATAGAGAATAATTTTTCTTGAAAATAAACGATCTCTAAGTAATAAATGAGAAATAAAATATATACTATTATATCTTCCTTTTAATAGCAGTAATAAAAAGTTATTTCTTAAAGTAAACGATCTCTAGATAGTAAATAAAAGATAAAAATATGCAACACACTTTAACTACAATAAAGAAAATAATTATTTCTTACAAACTGTAAACAGTTTTCATCCCCTTGGATCTTCTTTGAGTCATCTGTTGCATTTTTTGCAACAATAATTCTTTACTCACTCATATCTAGATCTTTCTTTAGCATTATAATAAAGTTTACCAATTGCATAATAATCGTCATTTTCTGTGTCAGTCAATGTAATAAATATTTGCTTCTTGAAAGCTCTGTTTGAAGATAAAGTTATTCTTCATTATTTTTTGTTTTTAAAGCAACTTGCCCCTTGTGGCATCTTACCCAATACGACTAGAAAATATAGTATCAGACTATATCAACTACGTGCTATTGATAATATAATCACTTAATATATAATAAAATTTACTCTTGATGCTAAAAAATAATGTAATCCACTGCGTATTTGTGAAATCAAGTCTACAAAAGATTAATATAAATTTTAAATATATTGTAAAATATGATTAGAACAGAACTTTTTATCAACTTACCTTGATAAATTCATAATTTTTTTAAATAAAAATGAAAAGCGAGTTCTAGTCGTATCATTCCTGGTTTACAAATGAATAAACTGAGAATACCACTAATACCATCTATGCATAAACATGGAAATTATTATTAAATAGCATCTTGCCTGGCATGGCATGTTCCCCCGACTTACCGTAAATGCTAACTATGAACAACGTTAGCAAAGTTGCTGCCTTACTTGCGCACTCTTATTTGATGCTCCACTATTTCAGCTAGCTTCTTATTTGTTTCACATTCTTCTTGCCATTCTTTCTGTACGAGTTCTGTCATCAAACCGATTAAGATTTTTAATTGACCGCAAGCATGTACTACAAAAATCGCTGTAAGGCCACATGCACATGTCACGATCGAAACTGTAATAAATCCTGTTAGAAATTGGATTATAAAGACCGTCTCGTAAACGGGGCTGACTTGTACGTCGAGGGAAAAGTAGTAACCCGGACAGGCAAAGCGTCTTATCGTGACGTTCTGATCAATGATGATCTTTCCCTGGAACAACGGTAAGATTCCTCGGAAGGTAATGACGCCACTGTACATGAAAAATGCGCAAATCGTAACTAGACGTTTCCCCGTCCTCGCAGATTTCAGCATAATGTTTCGTGCGTCCACGCTGAGAATATTCTCCCAATCCTCCTCGACGTGCTTCAAGCATCGCTTGAGTTGATCATAGCGAGATATGAAGATGCTGTATTGACTGGCGGACATGAAGTCATAAAGGAGAAGAGGGATCATCTGCAGTCGAACGCGCATTGTTGCCTTCATCAACCAGTAAAGGATACCGGGTATAAGGTCGCAAAAGAGAAGAGTGTAGGACATAAAGATTAGCAAGAAATTGTGAACCTTCGAGTGTATGGATTCTCCTTTATTGATGGAGGGCCAAGCGCCAAGTGCGAGCAGAATGTTACGAGTTGGTTGCGTAATGTACAAAATATCGTTTTGGTGATGCTTATTTTGCGACATTTCTCTATGAACTTTAATGAATCTTCGGTACTGTCGAGCTTTATCATCCACGTAACGTGCACTTAATGCACCTAAGTACGAACTAAATTGCTATCGGTTGTTGAAGGACAAGGCTGACCGCGAAGTCAACTCGTCGCTTGCGCATATGCTTGCGCATTTTAAAGATTTAATGTCGCATGAGAAAAAAGAAAAGCAGAAAGGCTTGTAAATGGAATCATTCGCATCAAGGGTCGAGATTGCCTTCCACGAAATGTATATTTATCCATCAACCTTCTCTTACTAGTAACTAAGAAAGTTATTATATGTAACTTTGTTTTTTCCTGTTTCGTGAGCTTAGTACTGTCTATATCACAATATCGCATTTGCCATAAAAATTATGTTCACGTTACATATATTTTACAATAGAATAATAAGATGTCTAAGTATGTAAGAGATATATTTATATCACATTTAATCTACATTTGATACATATGTATCACTAGATACATTTCTAGAAATATTAATGCATACACTAAAAAAAAATTTGCTGAATTTTAATAAATATTTGTTTCAATAGAGCTAACAAAATATTATCTTACAGTAAATAAATATTTACTCAAAATAAAAAATTATGCTTAAATCAAATAAATATACGTTTACATTTAGTAAAAATTTCGTTGGTATTATTGAAACAAATATTTAATAAACTTTAGTATTTTTTGTTTCAGTATATGTGTTATACATATGTAACGTTAAAATTTTGATAATTGAAACTTAAATATGTAATTAAAATATTTGATTGTGCTTTGATACATATATTCCTTTTTAATAATCTAAAATATTTTCTTTATTATTTAATGTTTTAATTCATGAGTCACGACTCATGGTGGAAAATAACAATTGATCGTGAAGTAAACTCACAGTCAGAATATGAGCTTGCACGCAATAAGAATTTAATCATTGCATGGAAAACAGAGACTAAGTACAGTAGAGTTTGCAAGGAAAGTTGCTTATCGAAAGGGACAATTGTATTCTAAAGAAAGTATTCGTATTTGTTTGTTAAACTTTATACCAACTAGGAAAACGATTATGTTTATCTTCTTATTACTAATAATTATGTTCTTATTACTAATAAAATATATGTATTCATAAAAATATTTAATGAGATATGAATTATTCAATAAAACAAAATTAAATATTAAAAAATCCTTTATCATTTTGCAGTTTTCGCATTGCAGTCATTACTGAACACTCTGTATATAATTAAATAATATTTTACATTACATTTAATATATATATGTTTTGTATTCAAATCATATATGCAATTGATTCACATAATATAATGGTATAAAACAACTAATATTACAATTTCAACTATTAAAATTTAATGATTCAATCAATGACATTTCGGAGCATATTAAAAAACGCCCCCGCTGTTTTCATGACCTAAAACATTTTCAACTGTTTTCTCGTCTGATTTGTTTTCAATTAATCATATTTACCATCATTGCAAGTAACAAACATACATTTAATAAAATTGACATATGTAAATGATATGATACTTATTTTATAAAAAAGGATTCTAAATTGTCTTATTGCAATTTGTAAATATAAAATATTAATATTGATGTCGTTTAACGCTATACTATAATTAAAACACAAACAGACTTACTTTAAAAAAAGCTACAACGTACTTAAATACTCTTTCGTAGAAACATGTAATTTACTTACATCACCAAATGTTTTGAGAGAGAGATCGATGAACTTTCCAGAGATTTTGGTCGGCGCGTTCGACATAATAATCAGCAATACAACGCTACGCGCTTTTTTGTCCGGAAGACGATACCATTCGAGCTCACAGGATGCAATGGCTACTTTTTCCGCCTATCGTTGGATTTATCATCACGTAGCAATGGCCATAAAATGTGTTTGTATCATAATTTCATTTGCTATTTCAAGAGGATATTGCAACACGTTTCCTGTTTCTTTTTTTCATGATATATTTATAAAAATATAATATAAAACTTATTTTAGCACGCAGTACTAACTCTTTCAAGATTTGATTAAAATTGAATGTATAATTACACATAATTTGATAATAAGTTATTTTAGTAATGGAACATTGTTATTGCTAATTTTATTATTATTGTGTTTTAGAAATTGGACTACATTAATATCTATAAATCTTACCTGGCCGGTAAGTTGTTCGCCAGTGTAGCAAAATAGAAACATGTGAGTTGTCACATTTACAATACATAACCAATAAGTACATAAAGTTGGTATATTCCTATTTTGCCAATCCTATAAATGCATAAGTATTTTGTATAAGTTTATTAATATTAAGTAATTTATTATTATGACTAACTTCTGTAAAATTTGAAAGAGAGAAAACTATTTGTTGCCAAAATATATATTATTATAAAAATTAGAATGCAAATAAAAATTTTTAATTACGAGAAATTAATAAATTTTTGTTTTTTTTTATTTTATTTTACGTTAAAATATTTTATTTTATGTAAAAATATTTAATTTATTCCGTTATTTTAGCATTAATTAACCAACTTACGAACCACTAACATAAAATACACTAAAAGGCAAATAGTTATTGTGTTCACCAGATATTCCACCACATATATTTCCTGCAAGGTATGCTGCACTAGCCGTAAAAAACTAAAATATAATTACCGAGAATAACAATTAATACTTAGACTTAGAAATAATAAAATAAGAAAACAAAAAGTTCATAATTTTGTTA
>NW_017305779.1:6825237-6846288 GCF_001594115.1 Trachymyrmex septentrionalis | reverse complement strand
CAATTAATACTTAGACTTAGAAATAATAAAATAAGAAAACAAAAAGTTAATAATTTCGTTAACACAAACACATTGTTAATAAATACCAATATTAATAAACACACGTTAATTGGAACGAATACTAAAAATAAGAGCATGAATTAATAACATTCGCAAATTGCGGACTTACTTGCGCACTCTTGTTTGATGCTCGACTATCTCAGCTAGCTTCATATCCATTTCACGTTCCTCTTCCCATTGTTTCTGCACAAGTTCTCTCATCAAACCGATTAAGATTTTCAATTGGCCGCAAGCATGTACTACAAAAATTGCGGTGAGACCACATGCACATGTCACGATCGAAACTCCAATGAATCCTGTTAGACACTGGATTACAAAGACCGTCTCGTAAACAGGGCTGACTTGTACGTCAAGGGAAAAGAAGTAACCCGGACAGGCTAAGTGTCTTATCGTGATGTTCTGATCGATGATGATCTTTCCCTGGAATAACGGCAGAATTGTTCGGAAGGTAAAGGCGCCGCTGTACATGAAGATTGCACAGATCGTCACCAAGCGTTTGCCGGTTCTCGCAGATTTTAGCATAATATTTCGTGCGTCTGCGCTAAGAACGTTTTTCCAATCCTCCTCGACATGTTGCAAACATCGCCTGAGTTTATCATAGCGAAATATGAAAATGCCGTATTGACTGACAGACATGAAGTCGTAGAGGAGAAGAGGGATCGTCTGCAGTCGAACGCGTGCCGTTTCTGCCATCAACCAATAAAGGACACCAGGTATAATGTCGCTAGAGAGGAAAATATAGGATATACAGATTAGTAAAAGATTGTGTGCATTTGGATATACGGATCTTCCTTTACTGACGAACGGCCAAGCGCCGAGCGCGAGCAAAATGTTGCGAGTTGGTTGCGTAATGTACGAAATATCATTCTGGTGATGCTTATTTTGTGGCATTTCTGTGTGAATTTTGACGAATATTTTGCAATATTCTCGAGCTTTATCCGTTTACTTAATGTGAAACCTGAATGCGAACTGAATGCGAACTGAATTGTCACCAGTCGTCGAAGAGCGAAGCCAACTCGCGCATATGGTTGCGCATTTAAAAAATTCAAATCCGCATAAGAAGAGAGAACAGAAGCAGAAAAGTTTATGGATAGAGTGGTTCGCTGGGAACAGGATTATTTTCCATGAAATGTATTCTTATCCGCTTACGTACATTGACTTTTATAGGAAAATCATTACATTTAACTTGCTTTCTTCGTGAATTCTAACTTACAATTATGTATAATGTTGACTGTGAAGCTAACAGTTTATTTCTACGAGAACTTTTCTATTTGTTTAACTGTTGTAAAGATGTATGTAATTAATCGATACAGCAAGATTACTTTTACATGAGATCAGTTACATAATTAAGTAACTCAAATCATACATTTCAAATTGTATCAAATTTTTTAAATACATTTTTGAAAGCATTTTATTTTATTTTAAAAGACACGTTTATAAATAAATATATTATAATATCGTGGAAATCTTATTATTTTGCACAGCACATCATCGTTACTATCTCAACTCACGTTATTATCTATGTAGTTATACTTACTGCATTTTCTATTGTGAATAATTAATAAATCCATTTTTGTTTCAATTATTATCGTTGTTTAATCAACAACAGTCCAAAATATATTAAAATATAAAACTACTAATTTGATCACCTGAAACAATTAATAAATATCTTTATATATAAAATTCTTTCTACTAATATCAGGAAATAATATATACGATATCATTAATATGTCGCAACGTTTTATATAAAAATACATATATTTTGCTTACATCAGTAAATGTCTTTAAAGAAAAAACAATAAATTTTTCTAAGATTCCTAATTCTTTGCAGAATATATGATATATAATTATTATCAGCATCACATTACCTGTACTCTTTGGAAGATGATACCATTCTAATATATTTGCTCTCCAAGCTACTTGATCTACCTATCATAATAAATATGTATGGAATTGCTTTTATTTATCCAAGTTAAAGGTTTCAGTTCTTATATAAGTAAGTATTTTTATTTTTACATATTTAAAAAATGCGATAAAACGAGCATCAATATAATTAAAGTCTATATGAGAGACGGAATTAAATGAATATATCCAATAAACTTACTACAACTATAATGTGTTCGCCGATATAGCATAGAAGAAAAATATTAACAGTGTCAGAAACTAGAGCAAAGAAATTAGAGATTGGGAGAACTAGAACATTAGAGATTGGGGCATATTAATTAATTATATTAAAAAATAAAACAATCTATGCATTAGAATAAATAATCATAAAGTATGAAATTTCTTTCCGATAATTATCAAAATAATCCGTTCGTGTTTTGACATATAATATCACAGACATTTAAAAGATGTTTCTCGCTTACGTTTTTTAATTAATTTTGTAATATAATTTTATATAAATATTTTATGTTATTTTATGTGCACATTGATGAGAAATTGAATGAAGAATAATTTTAAATAAAAAATTATAGAAAAGTCTGATATAATTATGAATATTTCTAAACGTTTCCAATTCGTTTTATTTGGAATAAAGATATTTGAAAAAGAAAAGCATTCAATTTAAGTATTTTATTTTTTACTTTACAGTTACAAATATTTATTGCTACTGTTTTACTGCTATCTATACATTTATGATTAATTCTTAAAATTCAATCAACTCGAAGAAGATTTAAATATGTCACGGACATCTTAACAACCTAAAATAAATATATATCTATATATTAACAATTATTCTTTTCCACAGGAATTATTTTTATGATATTAATTTTATTAAATAAATTTGGATAAAAAATTAGCTGTGTCACTTACATTGCCAAATGTTCTAAGGGTAAGATCAATGAAATTTCCTGCTTTAAGTTTTAATGGTTTTTCGGAAATAGATATAAGTAAAATCAATGCTCGTGCTTTTACATCCGGAAGACGGTGCCATTCCAAAGTGCATGTTGTTAATGCTATTTTTTCTCCCTAATTTTGATTAATTAATTATAAGCAGTGGTGTGAACGAAAATAGAATACCATTCCATTAATGACCCTCTTTGTGTTATTTGTTATATATTTCACGATTACTGTCACCGACAACGAAAAATGTTTCGGTGTCACATACCTGCTCAATAATTTGCTCGCCCATATAGCAGTAAATAAATATGTTGAAACAGAACATTGTTAATCCACTGAAATATAAGCTCAGACGAAAAACATTATGATCTTCCCATTCCTGTAAATTGAACTCTTATTAATTTTTTATTGAATATATGAAACTGTGTGATATAATGTAATATATCTTGACACGTTTATGTAAAGGTATTTTTTCCTTAAAATTTATTGTTACGTAAATAATTTTGAGTACCATAATAATATAAAATCCTACATAGCATAACATCACGGTAGATCCCAGGATTTCTATTAAATTTGGATACTGAGTGATACTCTGCAGCAATCGTAAGAAACTAAAATTGTATTGTAAGAAAATTATGAAAACTGGTTTAAACAAAATTTATTAATTGCTAATTCTATATATCTTTAATAATTGATGACATGTTACCCATTTGCGTAGAATGTATTATCGTATATTAAGCTTTGACATAGTTTCTAGTGTATGAATATCTTAGAATTATATTAAAAAATCAGTGATTAATCTAATTATCACATGTAAGGAAAGACTCACTTCCTTATTCTAATTTGATGTTCCACAACATTGGCCAATTTCTTATCCAAATACTCCGGTTGATTCTCATTCACAAAATCGTTCATCAACGTCACAAGTATGTCCGACTGCGCGCAAAAATGCATCCCGCAAAGTGTCACGAAACTAAAGGTTGCCACCAAAATCGTATACTTTACAAATCCCGCTACAAATTGTATAAAATATACGATTTCATAAACTGGAGTACGTTGCACATCAAATATAACGAGATAAGCCGCACACGGCAGTGGTCTGATAGTGACATTTTGAGGAGTAACAATTTTTCCCACTGACAAAGGAATGATCATTCGGGCACACACGCCGGTCAGGTACACGAATACAGTGCAAATCACAATTAGACGTTTGCTAGTTCTGACCCTATCAATCATAGAGATGCGATCATTTACATTGATGACGTTTCGCCAGTCTTCATCAACCAGTACTAGACAATTTCGCACTTGATTCTTGTAAAACACGGCATAACCGTACTTAATGATTTCTATTATCGTGAATATTCCATTAGCCATGATTTTAAACCTCAAACGAACGTCTGTCAGCACCATAAATACATAGAGTATAATCGGGATTAATTCGCCGAAGAGAAACGCGAAACACACAAAGACCAGCACGACCGTCTCCAACAACTCCGGAAGAAGGGAATTCGTGCGTGGAAATGGCCATATTCCTAATAAACGAAAGAAAAAGCGATTCATCACGAAAGTATTCTCTATGTCGTGTTCGTAATACTTGTTGGCAAACATCTTGAGAGACTAATTCTACAATTTTTTATATTGAGTCTTTCCACTTCATAGTATAATATTGTATAGAACGAAAACACTTTTGTAATCTACGATACAGAGACGAAACGTGTCTGTTCGTCACTGATCGCAGCGACAAACCGGTATTTTTCGCAGAGTACAAACATAACTCATAATTCATGTGCGCTTGCGTGTCAAGGGAATTGGAAAGCCACGTCAAGTGAATGGTTAACATATGTATAGAAACTTTTAAAAGAGTTGCGTGCAGATCCCTTTACGCTTTTCCTCTCTAGAAAGCTATGAAAGTTAACATTTCTAAGAAAATTTATTGATATAATTGATATAATAATTGTATAAGCAAAATGTAGTAGTTGACTAATCGAGTATACATGGAAAAGTAACTGTACTTGTGTGACTATATTCTAGATAGCATTTTTGTTTTTATATTATTATATTCTTTCTTCTATTAAAATGTGTGTTCTATTAAACTGCACTCTGACAATGAGATAGTAATTCGTTACAGTGCTTTAGATAAAGCATTATTTGCTTGTGTATTATATTAATGTTTGGGAGATTTTAATGCTGCGTAAGATGAATTTTCAAGTGCAGTAATGGTTTCATAAAATAAATTAATAAAAGTAAAATTTTTTACTCACACGCTGCTATATATGTACAATTTACTAAATTCTTGTATTTGACACATCTATTTTAGAAAAGAATCACATCTATAGTAATACTATATATCTATATTAGAAAAGAAAAACATCACTTGATACTACCATGTGATTTATGATTGGTAAACGTTTCCAAATAGAAGAAAGAGATTCAGAGCAAAAATTATCTATGTAGCAAAAAGTCAAAGAGAATGGTTTGTAAATATAATTGTAAGTAATAAAATAACATTACTTTCTTTCACTCGCACTTATTAATAATAATAATTCAAATTTTTTAAAACAATATTATACGGAAAGAGCAATTTTATGCTAAATCTAAAAATTTAACTAAATATGGATCGGAAAATAATTTTGTTAGACCATCAAAATAATTTTGTAGAAGTTTTTTTAGCATGATAAGCAATGCTGAAAAAAGGATATTTTAGCAATCAGTTTAAACATTCCACATAATTTTAATAACTCAATAAAGTTATTTTTGAATCTGTTTCTAATTAAATTTTTAGATTCTTCAGCAAAATTATTCTTTCCGTGTAATATATTATTTGTTTACGGAGTAATTTGAAATTTAATATATTTATTATTATTACAAGCAATATGACAGGCATTATTGAATATATGCATATCTCATGTCATGATATCAATCTACGGCATTCAAAAACTGTGAAATATTAGTTAGATTAAAAAATTAATTTATGCGTTAGAATAAATAACAATGAATTACATGGAAAATATAAATAATTTCCCTCTAGCTGCCTTTTAATATGAGATGGTTGCTTTTGCCTACAAATCGATTGCCTACAGTATTGTTTGCTTACATTACTTTTGCCGACAGTTTGTTTGCACACAAATATTATTGCCTACAGTTCGATTGCTTACATGCACTTTTGCGCACAAATAAAAATTTTAGAAACAGTAGGCAAAAGTAACTCCGTTTCTAAAAAATTTTATTTGTGTGCAAAAGTGCATGTAGACAATCGAACTGTAAGCAATAATTTGTGTGTGTAAACGAACTGTCGGCAAAAGTTATGTAGGCAAACGATTGTAGACAATCGATTTGTAAGCAAACGGAATCCCTCCTTTTAATATAACGTTAGATATTTAATATAAGTATTTCTTATATACATTTTTAATGAATCTCGGAATATATTTTTATTTTTAAACGTTTTTATATTATAATCTAAGCACATTCATCAAAAATTGAATAAAGAATAATTCTAGTAAAGAACGAATTAATTATGAATACTTGTAAATGTTTTAATACGTTTTATTTTGAATAAATACATTTAAAAAAGAAAAGCACTTTGCTTCAGTATACTATAATTTCCATTTTTTATGGTTACAAATTTTTATTGCTACTGTTTTACTAATAGTTATAAAAGTCCGTTATTCATATATTTCAGATTAATTCTTATAATTCAATCAACTGATCGAAGAAAATTTAAATATGTCACAGACATTTTAGCTACCTAAAATAAATGTACGTCTTTATTAATCGCTCTTTCTCCCGGTAGAAAGAATTTTTATGATATTAACTGTATTATTATATTAATTCAAGAAAATAGCCGTAGCACTTACATTGCCAAACGTTCTGAGGGAAATATCAATTAAATTTCCTGCTTTAAGATTTAATGGGTTTTCGGAAATAATTATTAGTAAAATCAATGCTCGTGCTTTTGTATTCGGAAGACGGTACCATTCCAAAGTGCGTGTTGTTAATGCTACCTTTTCTCCCTAGTTTTTATTAATTAATTACAAACGTCAATGATGCCAATAACAAAATGACATTTCACTACTATTCTATTTTGATATATTTATTTGCTATATTCATTTGTTATATTAGCCACATCTTACTGTTACTACCTATTGGAAATAAAAAATGATAATTAATAATACATACTTGCTCGATGATTTGCTCGCCCATGTAGCAGTAGATAAATATGTTGAAACAGAACATTATTAATACACTGATATATGCACACAGACGAATAACATTGTGATCTTCCCATTCCTGCGAATTAAACTTTCATTAATTTTTTATAAAACATGAAAATATAACATAACCGTAACATGTCTATCTAGTATTTTCTTTAAAATTCATTGTAACGTAAATATTTCTTTGCGCACCATGATAATGTAATATCCTGCGAAACATAATAAGACCGTAGATCCCAAGATTTCTATTAAACTTGGATACTGAGTGGTACTCTGCACCAATTGTAAGAAACTAAAATATGTTACGAAAAAAATATGAAAATTATTTTTAATAAGAAATTATTAGTTTTTAATCCCATATATCTTTGATAATTGATGACACATTATCCATTTAACATAGAATGTACTATCGCGTATTACGCTCTGACATAGTTACTTTCTAGTGTGAATACGTTAGACTTACTTTACAGAATCAGCAAATGAATTTCATTATAGTGCGCAAGGAAACACTTACTTCCTTATTCTGATTTGATGCTCTACTACAGTTGCCAATCTCGTGTTCAAATTTTCCGGTTGATTCTCATTCACGAAATTATTCATTAACGTCATAAGTATATCTGACTGCGCGCAAAAATGCATCGCGCAAAGTGTCATAAAACCAAAAGTTGTCACTGTAATCGTGTACTTTATAAGTCCTGCTAGAAATTGTACAAAATATACGATTTCATAAACTGGACTATGTTGCACGTCAAATATAACGAGATAGGCAACGTGAGGTAGTGGTCTAATAGTGATATTTTGAGAAGTAACGATCTTCCCCACTGACAATGGAATGATCATTCGGACAGCCATTCCAGTCACATACACGATTATGGCACATATTACAATTAGACGTTTGCTAGTTCTAACTCTGTCGATCATCGAAATGCGATCATTCGGATTGATGACGTTTCGCCAATCTTCATCAACCAATATTAGACAGTTTTTCACTTGACTCTTGTAAAGTACAGCATAGCTGTACTTAATAATTTCTATTATTGTAAATATCCCGCTGGCCATGACTTTCAATCTCAAACGAAAGTCTGTCAACACCATAAATATATAAAGTATAGTCGGGATTAATTCGGCGAAGAGAAACGCAAAACAAGCGAAGACTAATGTGATCGTTTCCGCCAGCTCAAAAAAAAGCGAATTAGTGCTCGAAAATGGCCATATGCCTAATAAACGAAAGAAAAAGCGATTTATTCCAAAAGCATTTTCTATGTCGCGTTTGTAATACTTATTGGCAAACATCTTGAGAGGAGCTGATTAATTTTACAATTTCTTATACGGAATCTTTCCACTTTATAATATGATAGCTTGTAGCATGAGAACACTTTTGTAAGACACAATACAGAGACGAAACGTGTATGTTCCCCACTGATCGCAGTGATGAATAATATTCTTTGCTAAGCACAACATAACTCATACTTCATGTGCGCCTGCGTGTGAAGGTAACTGAAAAGCCACGTCAAACGGATGGTCAACAAATGTATAGAAACTTTCAAAGGGGTTGCGTGCAAGTTTATTTACAATTTTCCTTCTGTCTAAGGAACAGAAAGTTTTCTACGGGAAGTTATGAAGAGATGAATTTTTCGTAATAAAAATTTACTGATAATAGTAGGGTGTAATCAAAACAGAGAAGTTGTCTTGGCAGAATATAATAAAAGTAACTGGATTTATCTCTCTAATATATTCTAAAGTATTTTTTGTTTCTTATATTATTATAATCATTTCTTTAAATAAAATGTGTACGGTATTGAAATAGTAATTGTTACAATTCTCCATATAAAATATTATTTGCTCGCGTGTCAATCTAACGTCTCAGAGATTTTGATATTGCGTAAAATGAATTTTTGAGTATGATAATTTCGGAAAATAAATTTCAAGTAGATCTCAAATTTGTTGTGAGAAGTCAATTAGAAAATTAAAAAATTAGTTAATATGTTTTACTAATTGTAAAAATTAGTTAAGATGTTTCTGGTTTGTAGTCACAGGCAAGATTGCAATTAACTTACCAGTAATATAGAACCAACTTATCTCGTCAAATTTTTGTATTTTTCTTATGTTCATGTTAAACACAATGCGATGTTAATATGAATTATCATCAATTTAAAATGTATATTTGAAAAACAACTTACAATTGATGTGTAAAGCTATAATAATAGTTAAATCATACGATATTTTGATCTGTTCGGAAATTGCATTCATGTTTAAAAGTTATTGAGAATATAAAGCTGCATTTTATATACACGTGATTGATTATATAATATACAAATATGAAATTATATTTTTATTTATCTCTTAATCTTTTTTCAACGCTGTAATACATATTACAGTAAAGTAAAGATTTAAATCATAATAAAATTTATATAAAGATAAAATAATAATTAGAATATGATTAATTATATAAATACTTTGTATAAAATTAAAATTAACTTTTATTGTAGTTAAAAAAAAATGTTTACTCATTTTTTAGTATACGTACATTATAAGTCCTTGTACATATTTGATATATTAATATCATAAGCACATCTATATACGGTTTGATATTATCATTATGATATGTTCGTATAGTACTTTTCAGCGACAAAAGGAAGATTCTTCAAAAATCTTCTATATATCAAAATTCTATATAGTATCATTTATAAATAATATTATATAAGTAATAAAATAACGTCCCTTTTTTTTACTCAAGTTTATCAATAATAATATTATAAATTAATAATATATTAATATTAATATGTTAATATATTAAAATGTATACAAATTAATAATACATACATTAATTTGTCGACGGAGCACTTAAACTTTGTTCTTTAATATACATATTTGTTATTGTACACGCATTAAGATATTATTGAAAAGTATCCATAATTATGTATACTAATTTTGACTTAACCAAAAATTGGATTTTTAATTAGAAGAATTAAGCAATTTTATACGTTAAAATAAATATAACCATAAAATGAAAAGCACAAACAATTTTTCTCTGATCATCAAGACTAGTCTTTTCTATCTTAATATAATATCAAATATCTAATAGATATTTCTTGAATATATATTTTAATGATATATTTATGAATATCATATCTTTTATCTAGATATTTTTTATTATATTTTATATACATATGCATCAGAAATTAAATAAAGAATAATTCAAAAATTATATTATGAAGTTTGAATATAAACATTTGTAAACGTTTTCATATGTTTCATTTCAATATGTTTCATTCCAATCACAAATATTTTAAAAATAAAAGCACAATGTTTAGGTATGCTATTATTTCCATTTTATGGTAACAAATGTTTATTATTATTGTTCTTCTGCTATCCATACTCTCCCGATTATTAATTCTTAAAATTTAGACAACTGATCGCAGAAGATTTAAATATGTCATAGACATCTTAGCAACCTAAAATAAATGCATATCTATATTAAAATACACTCTTTCTTTCCGCAGAAATATGATTTCATGATTTTAACTTTGTTATTAAATAAATTTGAAAGAATAGTATTACTTACATTGCCAAATGTTCTGAGGGAAATATCTATAAAATTTCCTGCTTTAAGTTTTAATGGGTTTTCGGAAATTGTTATAAGTAAAATCAATGCTCGTGCTGTTGCGTCCTCAAGACGATACCATTCTAAAGTGCGTGTTGTTAATGATACTTTTTCTCCCTGATTTTTATCAATTAAATACAAACGTGTTAATGATGTAAACAAAAAATTAACATTTCTTTGATGTTCTTTGTTGTTTACTACATTTACTGTATTTTACTATCATCGACGATAAAAAATACTTTAACAGCATACTCGTATACCTGCTCAATGATTTGCTCGCCCATGTAGCAGTAGATAAATATGATATACCACAACATTATTAGTCCACTGATATATGCGCAAATACTAACAACATTATGTTTTTCCCATTCCTGTAAATAGAACTTTCATTAGTTTTTTATAGAACACTGAATTATGACATAATACACCTTTTATCATTTATCTAAGTTTATATTTTCCTTGAAATTTATTGTTATATAAATACTTTTGCGCACCATGATAACGTAATATCCTACTAAGCATATCATCACCGTAGATCCCATGATTTGTATTAAACTTGTATACTGAATAGTACTCTGTACCAATTGTAAGAAACTAAAATATATTGCGAAAATTATTGAGAAAATTATTGAGAAAATTATTGAGAAAATTATGAAAATTGTTTTTAACAAAAATTACCAGTATCTATTCCTATGTATCTTTGATAATAGATAATATCATTTTGCATAAATATAATATCATTTATTAAGCTCTAGCATAGTTGTCAGTGTAAATACGTTACTCTCTAAATCTGAATTAGTGGCTAATCACTGATAATCAGTGCTAAGTGTGCCACTGGTAATCAATGAATTAAATGTGAGATCCTTAATCTAACTAATCTTTAATGTGTGATCTAATTAACTTTGTTTTAGTGCTTAAATTCAATTAATATGGTATGGAAAGATTGAAATAAATGTGCAAATATCAGTATTTTAGTGAAATAATGCTCAAACATTCTTCCTTTTTAGTTAAACTTTACTAATTATCAATGCAAAGTATGCCACAGGGAATTAGTGACTACATTCACTGATTCAGATTTAGAGAGTAGATTTACAATAAACAATTAACGAATGAATCTCATTATTGTACACAAAGAAAGACTCACTTTCTTATTCTGATTTGCCGCTCCACGACAATAGCCAATCTCTTGTTCAAGTCTTTCGGTTGATTCTCGTTCACGAAATCGTTCATTAAAGTCACAAGTATGTCTGATTGCGCACAGAAATGCATCGCACAAAGTGTCATAAAACCAAATGTTGTTACCGTAATTGTATACTTTATAAGCCCTGATAGAAATTGTATAAAATACACGATTTCGTAAACTGGACTACTTTGCACGTCAAGTATAACGAGATAGGCAACGTGAGGTAGTGGTCTGATAGTGATATTTTCAGAAGTAATGATCTTTCCTGTTGACAGAGGTATTATTATTCGAAAACCCATGCCGCTGAAGTACATGAATATAGCGCACATCATAATCAGACGTTTGCTAGTTCTGACTCTATCAATCATTGAGATGCGATCGCTTGGATTTATAACGTTTCGCCAGTCTTCTTCAACAAATTTTAGACAGTTTCGCACCTCATTTTTGTAAAGCAGGGTACAACTGTATTTGATGATTTCTATTAACGTATATAGTCCGCTGGCCATAACTTTCACCCTTAAACGAAAATCTGTCAGCACCATAAATACATATAGCATAGTCGGGATTAGTTCGCAGAAGAGGAACGTGAAACATGTGAGGACCAGTGCGTTAGTCTCCATCAGTTCCGAAAGAAAAGAATTTGCGTGTGTAAATGGCCATATGCCTAATAAACGAAAGAAGAAGCGATTCATCGCAAAAGCATTCTCTATGTCACGTTCGTGATACTTGTTAGCAAACATGTTGAGAGACCAATCAAATCTACAATTTATTATATGGTGTCTTTCCACTTCATAGTATGATATCTTATAGCATGAGAACACTTTTGTAAAGCACGATGCAGACACGAACCGTGTCTATTTGCCACTGATCGTAGTATTCTTCGCTGAGCAGAATATAACTCATATTTCATGTGCGCCTGCGTGTGAAGGTAACTGAAAAGCCACGTCAAACGGATGGTCAACATATATATAGAAACTTTTTAAAGGAGTTGCGTGCAAGTTTATTTACGATTTTGCTTTATTGCAAGAAACAGAAGGTTTTCTACGGGAAGTTATGAAGGAATGAACTTTCGTAATAAAAACTTACTGATAGTATAATGTACGACAGTGTATAAGGAAAACGTAGGAGTTGACTTGGATGAGTATAATGAAAAGTATTTGGATTTATCTTGCGACTATATTCCAAACAGTATTTTTTGTCCCTTATATATATTATTTTAATAGTTTCTTTAATTAAAATTTGTACGTCATTGAAACATAATAAATGTTACAATTTTTCATATAAAATATTATTTCCTAGCGTGTTTATTCAGACGTTTTGGAGATTTCGATGCTGCGTAGAACAAATGCCCGATTATAAATTATCAAGTGATAATTTGTTCATGTTTTTGAAAAATAAATAACATTACTATACTGCTTATTTCTATTACTAATAATTATTAATAATGTAATATTGCTTGATATCTTAAAGAAGACAATTTATGTAATCAAAGATATATTTAGATTATAACGTTTGAAGCTACTCCTACATTAGTCGCAAGTAAATCTTAAGCTTATTGTAACAGATTAATTGGTTTTCTGTCACAAGCAGGTTACGATTTACTTATCATTAATATAAGATCAGCTTATTTCGTCAAATTTTTGCATTCTTCGTATGTTCATATTAAGTACAATGCAATATTATCGATACGAAATGTAGTTTAGAATGTAGATTTGAAAACTGAACAATGACTTACAATAATTGCAATTGATGTGTAGAAGTTATATGTAATAATAGTTACATCATACAATCATGCGATATTTCGATCTGTTTGCTAATTACAATCAAGTACAAAAGTTATCGAGAATATAAAGCTGCATTTTCTGTATATGTAATTCATAAATATAAAATTATATTTTTATCTTTTAATTTTTTTCAGTATTCTAATTCACCTTCCTACAACGGAGTGAAAAAATCCGATTTATAATAAAATTTATATAAAATAATATAGTCATTATAATGTAATTAGTTTTTCAGAATACTTTCTATAAAATTACAATGTTTACTTTCTTCATGTTGAGAAACAAAAATTTTATACGTATTCTTCTATATATGTATGTTATACGAACATTATAAGTCGTCGTATTTGAAATATCTATATTACGAGCACTATATATGATCAAATATTATCATTATAATACGTTCGTAGTCGTACTTTCAATGAGAAGGAAATGATACAGAATCTTCTATGTATCAAAAATTAGAATAATAATAAAATAACATTTCTTTATTTCAGTTTATCAATAATGATGGTAAAAATTAATAATGCCAATATGTATATTAATTTTTCGCCGGAGTAACTTAGGTTATAATTTAGTATACTTATTATTGTACATGCAATAAGACTTTATTGAAAAGTATGCATATTTTATCCTGATTTTGACTTGAGGCATACAAAGATTGGACATTTTAATTAGATAAAAAAATTAAACAATTTTATACGTTAAAATAAATAATTATAAAGTACATAAAAAGCACTAACAATTTCCTTCTAATTATCAAAATCAGTCTTTTCTGACAATATAACATCAGATACTTAATAGATAGAGTTCTTACTTACATTTATAAATGAATCTCATAATATCTTTTACTTAGGTTAGACATTTTTATATTATTTTACATGCCTATCTATCAGAAATTGAATAAAGAATTATTGTAAATCAAGAATTATACAATGAGGTCCGAATATAAACGTTTGTAAACGTTTTCAATATGTTTAATTTCTAATAAAGATATTTGATAAAGAAAAGCACTCTGTTTAAGTATATTGTTACTTCGATTTCGTAGGTACAAATGTTTATTATTACTATTCTATTGCTATCCAAATATTTTCAATTAATTCTTGCAATTCAGTGATCAGCTGATCGAAGAATATTTAAATATGTCACGGTCATCTTAGCTACCTAAAATAGATGCATATCTTTATTAAGATATGCTCTTCCTTGCCTCAAAAATCATTTTTATGATATTAATTTTATTATTAAATAAATTTAATAATATAGTTGTATTACTTACATTACCAAACGTTCTTAGAGAAATATCTATGAAATTTCCTGCTTTAAGTTTTAATGGGTTTTCGGAAATTGTTATAAGTAAAATCAATGCTCGTGCTGTTGCGTCTTCAAGACGGTACCATTTCAGAGTGCGTGTTGTTAATGACACTTTTTCTCCCTAATTTTTATCAATCAAGCGATGTAAACAAAAATAAATATTTTTCTAATGTTCTACTTTGTTGTTAGTTACATTTGTTATATTTTGCCCTCATTGGTGATGAAAAATAATTCAACACATATACCTGTTCGATGATTTGCTCGCCCATGTAGCAGTAAATAAATATGATATATGATAACATTATTAGTCCACTGATATATGTACACATACGAATAACATTATGATTTTCCCATTCCTGTAAAATAAACGTTTATTAATTTTTTATACAGATCTATATCGTAATACATTTTTTATCTAAACTTATATTTTCTTTGAAATTTATTGTTATATAAATATTTCTGCGCACCATGATAGTGTAATATTCTACGAAGCATATCAACATTGTAGATCCCATGATTTGTATTAAACTTGTATACTGAATGGTACTTTGCACCAATTGTAAGAAACTAAAATATATTGCGAGAACTATAAAAATTGTTTTTAATGAAAATTACTAGTAATTGGATAATACGTTGCTCATTTTTGTGAAAACGTACTATTGCGTATTAAACTTTAACATAATTGCTAGTGTGAATACGTTAAAGAATTAACGAATGAATCTCTTATTGTATGTAAGGAAAGACTCACTTCCTTATTCTGATTTGACGCTCCACGACAATAGCCAACTTTCTGTTTACATTTTTTGATTTATTCTCGTTCACGAAATCGTTCATCAACATTACAAGTATGTCAGACTGCCCACAAAAGTGCATCGCGCAAAGTGTCATAAAACTAAAAGTTGTAATCGAAATCGTGTACTTTATAAATCCTGCTAGAAATTGTATGAAATATACGATTTCGTAAACTGGACTACGCTGCACATCAAGTATAACAAGATAGGCAACGTGAGGCAGTGGTCTAATAGTGATATTTTCAGAAATAACGATCTTTCCAATTGAAAGAGGTACTATTATTCGGACAGCCATGCCAGTTAAATACACGAATGTGGCACACATCATAATGAGACGTTTGCTCATTCTGACTCTGTCGATCATCGAGATACGATCACTCGGATTGATAACGTTTTGCCAGTCCTCATCAACGAATTTTAAACAGTTTCGCACTTGATTCTTGTATAGTATGGTACAACTGTACTTGAGGATTTCTATTAACGTAAATAATCCGCTAGCCATAACTTTCACCCTCAAACGAAAGTCTGTCAACACCAAAAATACATAGAGCATAGTCGGGATTAGTTCGCAGAAGAGGAACGTGAAACACGTGAGGATCAGTGCGACCGTCTCCATCAACTCCAGAAGAAAAAAATTTGCGCGTGTAAGTGGCCATATGCCTAATAAACGAAAGAAGAAGCGATTCATCGCGAAAGCATTTTCTATGTCGTGTTTGTAATACTTATTAGCAAACATTTTGAAAGACTGATTAATTTTATAATTTCTTATATAAAGGTTTTTCGCTTCATAGTATACTTAATAGCACACTTTTGAGAACACTTTTGTAATACACGATACAGACGCGAAATGCGTCTGTTCGCCACTGATCGCAGTGACGAGCAGTATCCTTCGCTGAACACAACATAACTCATAATTCATGTGCGCCTGCGTATCAAAGGAATTGAAAAGCCACGTCAAGCGGATGGTTAACAAATATATAGAAACTTTCAAAGAAATTACGTGTGCAAGGCAGGTTTTGCGTATAAGTTTATTTTCAATTTTACAAATCTATAGAAACTTTCAAAGAGATTGCGTGCAAGGGAAGTTGCGTAAAAATTTATTTGCGATTTTCCCTTATTGTAAGGAACAGAAAATTTTCTACGGGAAGTTATGAAGAGGTAAACATTTCGCAGACTTACCGAGAATAGTAATGTGTAAGCAAAGCATAGAAGTTGACTTGCCAAAGCATACGTGGAAATATAGTTATATTTATCACTCGACTATATATCAAACAATTCATTTTGTTCCTCATATTAAAATTACTTTTTTTTATTAAAATGTGTACTGCATGTAGAAAGCTTACTGCTATTTATAAAACGTGATCCCTAAAAAAACTTGTTTAAAAACATAAATATAAGTATGTTAAAAAATACCAAATTACGTTCTTCCTGAAATAAAAAAAATATTTTTTATAAGCTATTTAAATATAATTATTTAATAATTAACTTTTTAAAAACAAATATATCAAAGCAAGTATTTTTTAAAAAGGATCTTGAAAAGGCTCATTTGTAAACCCTTTCCCCTAATTTTAAGATAAAATTGATTAAAAGTGACTAAAGTGATTGGATTATAGTGAAGATAAAACTTGGCGTTCCCAAGTCGTATTAAAATACATATTCCACTGTATTTTTACAGTATGGAGATTTTTTGAAAGACAAAATATATTAAAAAATTGTTACATTTCTGCATATATCTCTAGATATATACAATTCATAAAAGCAATAATTAGACAAAAAAAAATTTTAATAATTTGCTTACTAATCTTGTAAATTTGTTATCTATTTTTTTAAATCAAAATCAATATTATATTACATATTATTTCTTCATTTAAGTTTGTAATGTATAAATTTGTAACAATATACTCCCACAAGCCGCTTCGTTTCGCACATTTGCTGTTTGCTGCTGAGTAATAACGTTTTTACTCAGTGCTGTGATTTGCTTTGGAAGTAATGGTTCGGTTTATATAAATTTATATGAAAATATATATAAAATAGTTATTAAGTAATTTAATTAATTATTAAATTGTTTTCTATGAAAATTTATATTCCGCCGTACTAAAAAACAAAAATTTCTTACTCATTCTTCTGTAAATATTCATTATACTAAGTTTTATAGAAATATTCATTTAATTGTTTTTATAAGCATGTTAAAATACGTCACAGCTGCTTTGATAACCTGAAAAATGAGATAATATCTCGTAGTTATTTTCTTATTATTATTACTTTTTCGTAACTTTATTTTTATTCAACTAATGTTGGATAAATTTAAGTTTATTTAACGAACGTAAGACTTCATCAGTAAATACAATTAAGAAATATTTATTTGTATTTAATGTACGTGTATTATATTTTGATGATAATTATACTATATTATGATATTATTGGATAATATATTTAATTGTAATATTGATTTATACATAAACAAATGAGTGAATTAAACGCGTATGCTTACATCACCGTATGTTTTTAATGATAGATCCATGATGTTTCCAGCAGTAATCTTGGTGGGCAAATTTGACATGATTATTACCAATACGATCCCACGCGCATCCTTATTTGGGAGACGATACCACTCGAGCATGCAAGATGTTCTAGCTACTTTTTCAGCCTGTTATTAATATTATCAAGTATGTGTAACAAATTTTTGGATTTAAGTATAGCTGATAAATACTTTAGAAATATTTCCAACTTCTTCTCAAGTATTGTCTTGTATAAAGTAATAAAGCATTATATTATAAATTGTACATATTATTATACGAGTATATATGCTATATAGCAGTAATGCCCAATCTTTCTTAAACTGACCATTTTCAGATTGTATATCTTACGAACTGCATGAAATCTATTCCGGTGCGTATATATGCATATATGCATATAAAATTTGTTATAGTGATATTAAGATAAAATTTTTTGTATCTATTTATTTATTAAAGATATTTATCTTAATAATTGATTTACATGATTATACGCTTCGTATAAAAATAAATACCAAAATTCATTTCGAATTTTATCTCATCAATAAGAATATAAAAAATCAAAATAACTTATAAACATCAAATATTTTACAAAACATATTTATTTATTAAACATAAATTGGATTTTTGTACATAAATTTAAAAAAATGTTTTAATGCATCTTAAATGCATTTTAAATTTGTATAAAATAGAGAATATAATTTTATAAAATTCTTGAACTATGAACCGGCGAGCCACGAGTTACGCATCACTGCTACATCCTACATATTATACTATAAAAATTATACTATAAAAATAATTGTTACATATAATATATCACCGTCGTACAATATCATCTTTCGAGAAAAAGATTTGAACACATACCTGAACAGTAAGTTGTTCACCAGTATAACAAAACATAAACATGTTTATCAACATGGACATAAGTGCTGTAAAGTAAGAGCTCATAGCTAATGGATTGCTATTTTCCCATTCCTATAAATATTATATTACGAGTATTGCTGGAAATATTACTTCTTTTTGCTTTGTTATTGAAACTCCCGAATATATCAAATTACGAACTATTAATATAAAATATCCTAGAATGCAGGCATTCATCGTACATCCCGTCAATTCTATTAGACACGCTTGTTGTAGAGTATTTTCTACCAATTGCAAAAAACTGAAATGTTGACGATTCCGAATCAATACATTCAGAAAATGAGAAATTAGAATTGCTGTATGAATATGATATTAAAAGTACCGATTAATGAATAATCACTTATTACAATCGTTTAGTCTCTGCATGTACATAATTTTAATAAAATTAAAACTCCAAAACTCTTACTTTCGAATTCTTATTTGATGTTCAACCATTATTGCCAGCTTCTTGTTTACTTCCCGTTTTTCTTGCCATTTCTCCTCGACAAAATTTCTCATCAAACTCATCAAGATTTTTAACTGGCCGCAGATATGCATCACGAAGACCGCCGCAAGACCACATAAACCTGTTGTTATCGAGTAAGTGATTATCCCGGATAATATTTGTATTGCAAAGATTAGCTCGTAAGTAGGGCTGACTTGTACATCGAAAAAAATGAAGTAAGCCGGGCAAGGCAGAGGTCTGATCGTAACATTTTGTGGAATGATGATTTTTCCTTTGGCAAATGGCAAGATCAGTCGAAAAGAGAGTCCGCTGCCGTACATGAAGATCGCACAAAGTGTAACCAGACGTCTTCCAATTTTTGCAGATTTAATCATCGTGTTCCGCGCTTTCGCGTTGGTAATAACTTTATAATCTTCCTCGAAGTGCTGCAAGCAGCGTTTTATGTTCTTCTCATGGAATACCAAATTGCTATATTTACCACAGGCTACAAAGCCAAAAAGAAGTAGAGGGATTGTTCGGACCCTGACGCGTAGTCTCTTCTCGACCAACCAAAAAAGAGCACCGGGTATCAGGACAGAATAGAGGAGAATGTGACAGATCAAGATTAAGAAGTACTTCCAAATTTTATCGCGGATACATTTTTTTCTATAAAACGGCCATACTCCGTGTAACTCAAAACGTTTCGCGTCAAATATGTAATATAAATTATGTCGTCTTTATAATATTTGTTGCGCAACATTCTTTTGTTGATCTTATGCGAAGCCTTTACTCAAACTGAATGGTTACTGATCACTACGAACTATCAATAAAATAAATTCCTCGTTTGCGCTTACGCGCATTATAGATTACAATGTTTATGAAGGAGAAAGTTTAAAAGCTGTAGAGTTTTCAAGTTAACTTGCTCATCGAGGGTTGGAATTATTTTCCACGAATAGTGTTTTCACTCATCATACATTATTTTTTAAACTTTGAATAATCTTTTTGATGACTTCAACTTTTCTTCTTGTATTAAAACTCGTGATTGTATTGGACATTGACCACAATAGTTCTGATTACATTATACATATTACAATATATATCGAAATATACATATTTTAATTTGCTTAGAGATTAATATATGTGATAACAATCATAATGTTTTCGATAGTTTTTCGACAACATTTATGCCCTAAAAATGGGCATTTAGTAAAAAAATATCGATTATGTATCAAAAGATACTATAAGAAAAACATCAATACATCAACTATCTTAAAAAGTTTGTATTGATAGTAAGTCGATAAAATAAAAATAAAAATTACTTATACTTTTACGGTATCTTACTATATTCTACGATAACTTGTAATAGTGCGAGAGGCTAAAAATGAAAACACTATGTCATTTTACTATGCCGATAAAA